>NC_037592.1:28615730-28893554 GCF_003073045.1 Pomacea canaliculata
GGATGACTTGATTGGTGTGTTGATCTCATAAAACGGATTCATGGCAAACTGAAACATGAATATTTAAAATATTGAAGATTCTTGAAAGCTTAAAAGAGAGTCATTTCAATTTTGACATCCTCTGCACAATAATAATAATAGTATGTTGATTTGTATAGCACTTTTCTTCATCATTAAAGGTGGGCTCGAAGCACTTTACTAAAAAAAATAACCAAAGATAATAATAATGGATGCAGAAAAAACTAACTACAGGTGATCTGTCACTTAAATCAATGGAGGAAGATATAACCTGGAACACAATTTTATTAGCCATTTTATTTTCAGGGCTAAAGAAGTTTCACCTCTATCACATCATTCTTCATGTCTGTTTTCAGGTGTGCTTTTAAACAAGTTTCAGTCCTAAATCTTGTTCTTTTAACCTTCTTTGATGGAAGCTGCATATTCCAACTTTTCAGGAATGACTTCATTTGCTGCCTTGCTACTTGTATATAAACAAAATTAACTCCCCACGTTTGTTCACATATCAAAGAAGCTGTGATCACCTTCATCATAACATTATCAAACTGTACTTCATCATTACTTCCTTAATTCATCAAGTTCCGTCTTTATTTGACATAACCTGTTACGATTTGAGACATGATGAATCTGTCTCTTTTATAATTGTCTTCCTTATTGTTAAAAAGTTCCATTCATGCCCATCCCCTTCCAGACATTCAAAAATTTATTTTAGATCCAAGTACATCTTTTTTTCTCAGGATGCGTTTGGAAGAAAGAAAAATGATTTGACCTGGGGAAGGAAGAAGTACACACAGTGCTGGTTATCATTGTAGTCAAGTTTCACTAATCTTTCTTGCAAGTGCCATCACCTCACTCTTCCATTCCCCAAGTCAGACCCATTCTTTTATGCAAGACAGTCGAAGTATGGACTGTCAAAAACAGCACTAGTTATGTCCCCTAGATTCTCATAAAACTATGACAAGGTTTTTTAACTGTGGAGACTGAGAAGAATAAAGTGAACACACCTTCAAGAAAAAAATCTCTAATAAACACATCACTTTTTATTAAATGGACTTGACTGCAATTTATAAGGACCTATTCATTAAATAAGCACTTTTGAGGCATTTTTGCCAACATTTATTTACAATCACAGATTTCTGTACATCGTCTCAGAGTCACAGAAATGCATACTCACAAACACAAAATAGTCAAAACTTGGGTGGGTCCTGAACATACCTGGCTGTTGTTCTGAGCTGTTTCTCAGTTTCATGGAGATTCTTACTCATAGCAACTTACTTTAATTTCATTAAAAACACAATGTCTTTATAAACTGCTAAATAAACACAGCTTAGAATTAGCTAGAACAAGCAAGCAGAGCAAAGCTTACAACTGGAGTTCAAACTTCGTATGCCTTCAACAGGTATTTTACATTAAACTGTTTGCTCTCTTACCTTGATGTAGGTTTCATAAACCTCTGTAAAGAAGTTCTTGATGCCATCTTCATTCTTCACATCATGCAGGATCAAAAAACGCATTCCTTTGCTACAGTCAAGAGAAACTTTATGAAAGCATGCAAATTATTGTACTCATTTGTAGATGCCATCTCACAGATGAAAAATATCAACCAAAATATTGTTACTGACACGTAGGAAGAAAATAAGAATCAACATCCAAAAGGCACCATCACTTATGCATTTCCTCTTCCTATACCTGGAATTTCCTACATGGGAAATGTCTGTCAGCTTTACACAGATATCAGTGCTATATCCCACAAAAAGCTAACCTTTATTTATTGATATCTTCCAAGATGTTATCAAGACTCTCTAAACTGAAACAAAACAAACATGAAAGAAAAATGAAAGGGGGGAAAAGGCTAACAGGCAGACTTATGTTTTTCAGCACATTGACTGCTAATGTTGTGTAAGCAGTAGCATAACATGGGTGAACAAATTTTTTTTTATAAAAAGGATACGTCCAGCTGTAACAAATGCAGAGACAAACCACTCATTGAACTTGTCCACAACTTTAAGAAACATGTTACTAGTAGTCCACATCTGCTCATCCACAAGGTCTAAGGCTGCATGTGCTATAAACTGGTTCAAGTGACGATGGTCATCCCGCTGCGTATGAAGAGTACATAAATGTTAATGCTGTTTTGTATCAAGGAGGCATATCACATGTACTTACACTTTTTTTTCTGAGAATACAGGATACATGTAGTAAGCTATTTTATTTAAGTTTCTAAACTATACTGTATTTGCATTGAACTAATGCTCTCAAAAGGCTTTGTTCAATGGCATGTCTTCATAATATGGAATTATCAGGGGCAGGTCCTGATGGTGATGTAATGTTATGCGATATGGTAAGCAAAGTGTAGACAACTCTGTAAGAGCTCATTAGGTGTTTAAAACTGTTTAAATGTTAGACTGTACTATTACACACTCTTGATCTAATTTAGATTTACTTTGTGTTGCTACTATTATCATGACTGTTCAGGGTTCAGTATTCACTTAATGTGTAATAAGAGTCATTAAAAGGCACATCCAAAGCAGGTATATTTACTAGTGCTAACGAACATTACGAGTTAAACCAGGTACCTTCGGGTCGTTGACTTTGTTAGGAGGGAAAAATTCCATTTCAAACACTGGATTGTCATGATGACCTACTATAACGAAGTAGAAGTTACTTGCCATAAAATTCGTCTGAAAAGAGAATTTAAAAGTGTGTTATACAGTACTTATCCATGTTTTAAAATGTGTCTTATCTGTAAATATGCATCATGTTACTTAAATGAAGTAGTAAAACTATATTGTGACAAAATCATTATGATAGTCTTTTTCTTATTCCTCCCACCTTTCAGTAATAGGTGTGACAAACGTCTTAAATTCCGCAAACACGGCTGCTAATTATTATTCATTTATATTTAATTCATGTTACAGAATATTAATAAAACACTTGTCACTTGAGATAAATCCAAATGATGTTCTGGTGTCAGAAAGTAGACTGGTCTTCGATTTTAGACAAGCAGACATCAGCCGGAAGTGGTCGTGTGCGGAGCTGTACAAGGCGGTGGTCCCATACCCAAATTTCCGAGAGGCGGTGTTCCTTAGTACGCGTAAATATTACAACAGTAAGCCGCGTAACAAATCGTAAATTAATTGCATAAATACGTTACTATGAAAACATAAAAAACTATATTTACTCCGTTGTTGCAAGATGGCAGCGTACTAATGCAATGCTTTGGTGTATCTTCACTACACCGAAAATAGCAAAGCACGAAGTGCACAATTTCACATGTATGTATGGGGTTTCTTTACCTTCGTGATTTAAGCTGTTTCTCCTACGATTCGTGAATTGGATACAATCATTTTGCTTATTTACAGGTGCATCCTGACACGAAGGAAAGTCTCGTGACATTTTTTACTGAACAAAAATGGCGATGGAACCGAAAACAAGAAGTGTGATGCACACCATGCTTTTCTTCACTATCCTCATGGTGCTTCTTCCGATATTCTCATACTTTTTTTCCAAAACCTTTGTGTTTGAAGGTGAGTCTCTGAGATTTTAAAGGGTAAAACCACGTTTTCATTATCGTGATAAGTAATATCTTGGTGATTCACTATTCACAGATTGCTTCAGGAACATGGTCGGTATAGTATGGAAATCCTCATACGTTTATGTAGTCTCGTTTGTATTACTCTTTTTATAAACTTTTTAAATTTCTGTGTAATTTTGCTTTCCATCTGATCATCCTGTTTATTAACATTATGAGTGTGTGTGTGAGATGGCGAAGAGCACTTACAGATGTATAAAAATAATAAATGCAAAATTTATAAAGCGCATACTCACACACTCCTAAGGAGTATGCTATTATAGTGCTTAAGAAGAAGAACGAAACAGGGACAGCAGACGATGTACAGGAAAACAAACAAATAATATATGAACTATAAAAAAATAAACAACCGTACTGAACGAAGAATAAAATCAAACCCAGAAAACACAAAGAGAAACCAAACAACAAGAGCTGAGAGCAACATGATATTGCAAAAGGACAGGTGTGAAAAAGGGCTAAATGTATACATTAAACTCACCCAGTTCTTTTTTTGCCAGTCATTCAACATGCTAATTGATTTTTTTTTTAGTTGGAATAGTTTGTAAAAAAGTAAAAGTAGCTTTGTGATCTTATGGAAATAGAAGGGTGAGGTGTTAAAGCCTTAAGGCCTAGCATTTGTAAGGGCGATTCTCATCTCCTCTCCCTTACTGGCTTACCTTCCCCAACCCTCAGCTGAGTCAGGTGTCCACTCCACCACTGGGCTGACAGAGGGAAGTATGTTGCAATGCATGATTATTAAATCAGCTGCTGTGCATGTTTTTGGGGTTTGTACATTATTGCTCTATCCACTAGGCCATCCACTCCCTCTAGTTTACATGTTACCAAAAAAGATATTGCTGTCTGCCTCCCCTTTTTTTATGCTTCTATTTATAATCCAGATGTCTTATTTTTCATTGAGCAGAATAGCTGGGTACGACACCATGTGTTATAATATGCTTTTGCCTGCTTGGGTTTTGTTAACCTGTATTTCCACTGCTTCATACTGTGCTGTATATTTTGAAAATATACAAGTAATCAATCTTTTCTGAGAGCATCTAAGTGTAAAAAGAGTAGACCATAGACCATACAGGAACTGAAAGAGTTTATGGTATACTGTTAGATGAGCTTCAGTTTATAGGTTATTATTATTATAGTGAACTTTTATAGCACCATATTCCGGTCCTATGGATGGGCTCATGGCGCCTTACAAAAAAACAAACTCAAAATAGACATTAATGAATGCAGCATAACAAACAAAATCGTTAACTAGAGAATTATAGATGAGATTAAAGATATTCAGCAAAAAGATGCTCCAGCGTGCACAGATCATTTGAAAAGCTGATTCAGGCTGCAAATGATCCTGTTCCCACCACACCCAGTCATATAATGGATCTAATAGGTCTATGTCTTTTTTTTTTTTTTTTTCGGTCATCAGGTACGTTATAGTGCAGTGACAGTATGCAAGTCTGCTTTCCAGTTGAATCAATCTTGAAAATGCTGGAGCAAGTGTAAGCCTATGTGCTAGATTCATCTTTTATAGCATTCACACCACTTTATTATATGACACATTTACACCTTTCTGTTTATTTAACATATATTACAATGTCTTTTTTTTTTCCAAAATTTACCTCCATTGAGCTTAAATGCAAAGACAATGAAGTTGTTGTTTTTTTCTCTAGGGTTGCTTGGTGTTACACAGGCCAACAGCTATTTCTGTGCAGCAGTTGTTGCCATTGTTATTGTCCACATCATCCTTGGCTGCTTCATTTACGTTGCATTCACAGAAGATGATACACCAAGACCAGAATTTAAACAAGAGTTGAAGCAAGATTAATCCACTGCCTCACCTTCATTTTGCCATTGCACTAATATTTATGATGCTTTACATTTTACACTGCAGAATGGAAAAGATATTGTAAAATATTTTTTGGAATTAAGTCTCTTAGCATATTGTAAAAGGTATATCCCTGACACCTGGATGATGAAGAAAAACTATAGCGATTCAGTGATGAGATTATCAGTCTGCAGTGACAGAGCGTTTGGGAGTTGGGTGTGGTGACTGGTCTTGCTGTTGTGGATGGCATTGTCAACCCCATTTGTCTCAAAGATCCTGCCATGTCATTTCTTGAAATCATGTGTGTCCAATTATTGTGCTTTTCCCTAGTACTTTTTTAATGTTGTCTGTAAAGGTTTAAATGAGATGATCTCAGCTGGATGAAACCGACATGATTTTATAGTGGTTTGATTGGGTTTTCTTTCATTTCTTTGAAATGGGAGTGGAAAAGGGCAGTGAAGAAAAAATGGAAAGCTTTTTACACATTTTTTTTGAATTCATAAACACCTAGCTGTTCAAGTTTGTAAATGTTTTTAAATTCAAAGTAAATGACATGCACACTGCCAAAACATTACGCTTGTTCATGCACCATCTTACAAAGCTTTGAAATACACTGGGCATTTCTGATTTTGGAAGTGGACATGTTAGCTGCCAAAGATGTGAATTAAAATAAATGATTTTTGAAACTGACTTAAAGACAAATGCTAACAAGAAATGAGCCACTCAGTATATTGGTAGAAGCATTAAATCTTTTACAAAAATAACATTGTAATATTTTGACCCTATTCTCAAGACTGTTTTCTGCATGAAATGTTTTAAAAGCTTAATTGTTTGCTTTTGTGTGATTATTAAGAAGACTGAAATAGAGTACTATCACACCTCAAATTTTAATTTCTCTATTATTCAATTATAGTACTAAATCCACTTAAGCCAGATAATGTAAACTGTTCTGTACTCTAAATCAAATTGGGTGTACAGTCCCATATGAACACTGGTAGTTTTTACTTTTTCACTTTGGTGAAATAGTCATTTGTAAATTATTTTTCTGAAACACTCCTTCATTCCATTCAAAGTTTTTTTTCTTATTGCATTTTTGTGCGTGTGCAATTGATGACTGAGAGGATTGCCAAAGAAGTGGTGGAATTTTAAAGAGCAGAAAAAAAAAAATTACAGGAATACTTGAGCTGGTTGTAATGAGGAGCCATTAGCTAATCAGTATAATTAGAAGTTAATAATTTCCCTAGATGGTGTCATCTGTCATTTTTAAACTAAAAGTGTGAGTTTCTTTCCTAAGCATGAAACGTTAAATTCTTTCATTAGTTTTTAATTAAATTTTTTTCTAAGGAATGTGAACAACTTTAAATGTAGAATAATCGGAAATACAGATAACGGTAGGCTGTGCTAAATTTTGTCATAAGAGAAAGTCATATAATTGTGATGATCACATTCCTTGCTTTTGTCAAATAAAAAACATACAGTATGACATGTATTGTTACTTTATTTGCTTAATAACAATTCTTTTTCTGAGTACTTTCGATTACCTGGAAATCAGAAGCCGAATATGTCTGTCACTGGTATGGAACCGGTGCATCTACTGGTGTCTGAACCGCTTGTGAAAGTGAGAGAGACTGTTCTGGAAGAGTCTGAAAACTACGGACCTTGTAACAGTAACATACGTATTCACTTTACTCGCCCCTCTTGCGTAGTTTTTCGTCCGGTATTAGCAGAATCTCATCGACGTTCACATTGTGTGTAGTATAATGTCATTGTACAGAAGGAAGCACGACACGGAAACGCCAAAGAACAGGTCAGCGTTATACTCAGAACAGCGCGAGCTGGTGGTTCGAATCCTCGTTACGAGGGGAAAAAAACCCCAAAATGAGCTTTGAAGTTTGAGTTTGTCGAACCTATTCCATATTTAGCTTTGTGTGCAAACTCATCCTGTTCCACGTGATAACAAGTGGTGTCTTGTGAAACATTTTCTTCCGATGGCAAAAGTTCGACTTCAGGCAATGTCATCCGAACTGAGCCTTTGTGACGTCATTACGCCCGGCACCTGCAGTCTGCTGCCGCAGCGGGGCTGAGTGTCCACGTCCCACGCAGTGTCGTCGTCGTCGTCGCTGCTCTCGTAGTCACCTTCCTGGTCACCTGCCAAATGGTTGTTATTGTGGAGACCTCCTGACTGCCCGCTGAAGCCCTGGCGGCGTCGCTGTAAAATGAGGTGCACCTGGTCTTTTTGTTTCTGCCGCGATTGATCTGAAGAAACAGATGTTTAAAAGAAGATTCAGTAGACATAATTAACACGGGGTAGAGAGATGGAATAACCTACTCAGTCCGCCCTACTCGCTTGGAACAGAAGATCGCTGGGTCAAGACCTGCTGCTGGGGTTGATTGATCAGGGGAGGTAGTGATGGCGGAAGGAAAGGGTTGAGCTTCCCACATGCCTAGACACGGTTTAGCATTTTCACTGTCCCGGTGGTCTCAGTGTTATAGGACCCGTTACCTATCTAAGCTGTCACAGAAATGTGACAAAGTAATTTTTGGCCAGCGCACCTTCTATTCATACAGGTAAAAAAATTTTCCCACCAACTCCCCACAATATCATTTGTTGATGACGAAAATACTTTTGGAAAATGAATCTGATGGAAAGTCTTCTCTGATCTTAAGGACCAAACCGAATGTTAAAGTATGTTGCGCAATAAAGAACCTGTTCATAGCAGCAATTAACGAGTCAAAACTAAAATTCGCAAAATAATGGAACATTTCTAAAAAAAGCCGCTGATTTTGCGCCTGGCGTTGATTTTTACAGGCGCAAAACGCCTGCTTTGCAAGCGGATATTTTATAAATAGCTTCGTGTAAGACGATAAAATGTACGGAGTAGATATATTTGTGCAAATATATAAATATAAGAGTAGATATATTTGAGGAAAGATATCTATTGCTATCTGGATAAAACGCTAGGTATTCATAATGGTGAAAACAATAATAAAGAGGTAATATACTTACGTATTTCTCGTAAACACAGGTACAGCAATCCCCCGGCCAACCCTCCGATGAGTACAACGCTGAGGCACATCAACGCATAGTTGATGCTTGTGTAAATCGCCATGACCCTCATCACGGGCGCTATTGAACCCTGTAGAGGTCACCAACCGTCCAGTCGCGTGCTTTATTGCGGCGTGTACGTGTACGTGTCGCCATGCCTGCTGTCAAGGGCGATCCGCTCTGTACATCCACACAGTAAGTGACTGATAAGACAAATGAAACACCCGTAGTTCAAAAGAGATATTCAATCTGCAGGGGAGTAAATAAAATAAAATATAAAATACTTCAGAAATTTTCAGAATTCAAACTTTCAGGACTACAAGAGAATTCCAGTCACAAAAAGTGAAAAATATAGAAGCAACTATACTACAGTGACAGCAAAGGTGACAGTTATGACATTTACTTTGACGTTGTAAGGATGGATGACAGTGGGGATTTCCGTAGGGAGTAGAATCCATGAAAATAGAACTTTTGTAGGTAACACCTTCTTTTGCCATTCTTTACACTCTGATTAGTGATGCCGTTCTTTAAGAAAGACCTCCCAAACCAAAGTGTAAGAAGGAATAGCAGATGAATGCAATGGAAAAACTTGGAAGAAAAATATAAATATATAAGTAATCTTGAAAGAAAAGGAAACCCTAAAAATCCACAGGAAAAAAAAAAAATCCGAAGAGAAAGGAAACTTATCAGGATATAAAGACCTTAATCAAAGATGTACTAGTACAGAAATAATAGAACTTGGACATGTGTCATGTGTAATGACGAGATAGCTAAAATAGATAAGAATATAGCTTAAACGTAAAATGGTAATTGACAAACAGGTTGTGTTAATTCTTTCGTGAGAAGTCTTGCAAAGAACAGCACAATAGCACCTACAGACCGTAATTTCCAGTGCAAATTGCATTTCAACGATTGGGGCAAAAGGTGAAGCGATACAATGGCATACGCATGCGCAAAAAAATTTTTTTGCATTATGATGATAATTATTTATTATTATTCGTTGATTGGTCAGTTTGTCGTTATGACTGGTGGTGGCGTGGCAGAATGGTTTTAGTCACCGTGCGATCAATGTTTTCTGTCCGCGTCTGCGGGCTCATGGCGACGCTACATTTTAGGACTTGTTTTCGTGCTCACAAGGGCCAGGATGAAAGGTTATTTTATCTCGCCATCAATACTCGTTTCCATTATCTGCAAAACCTCCCTCTCCTGAACTGCCAACCATTAAATAGCCTCCATACATAAACGCCCCCACTACCCTTCCTGCACCAGCGAACTGCTCGAGTTTAAACTCTATTTCCCGAGTTTATCACTCTTTTATATCAAAATGTCAAAAAATTGGGGTGCAGATCGATGTTGCGACTGGACTTTTTATTTTTTATTTTTTTAACAAGTATAGGCTTTGAAACACAAATTTTAGTAACGTTAAGTCATATTGAACTGGCTAAACCACTCACATTTTCAGTAGTCTGATTTCGGCAGGCTTCAAGACCCCACTTTGAATAGTCTAAGTCTTGCTGAACAGGCTCACAAACCGAATGAGAATTTTTGTTGACCAGGTTCCAAGAATTTCAGATATATCTAAATTTGTAATCATCTCAAAATAGGCCAAAACCAAGAAGTTGTACAGGTTCCTGAACACGTTTCTGAACTACCCACAAACGGCTGCATGCCCGTTGACTCACAGCCCGCGCTGAAGATGGAACTAACATAAAATAGGATAACACAGCATCTTTGCGATAAAACACTTCTGGAACGAAAGGAACGTTCTCAAGGGCTTTCTGTGATAACCCAGACCTTCTGACTAGGTGACTGTGAAAGGAGTTTTTGTGTCGTTGGGCAGGGAAACAAGCAAACAACAATTCACTCCCTCCCTACCTTTACTCCCCCTCCCTACTACAGTAATCAATCGATGGTTGGCTGGATGCAGAGAAATCCGAGATGCCTATCATCAGTAATGATCGATTTGAAAATCCAATCCACCAGAACTTGCTGGTCGTTGTTTCTGAACGGTTATGAATGGCTGCACATTGCACAGCACAGCAACATCAGCCGATGACTAAACGTTTGCTCCAAGAGAAAACACTTAAAAACATACATTTTTATTCGGATTCCAGGATATGCGTACTAGAATACAAATCGGTCTGAAAACGCGAAAATCGATCAAGAGACATTGTTTCTTTTTTAAAAAAAAAAAAAAAAAAAAAAAAAAAAAAAGATGAACGCGAACGTTTTGTGGATATTTGTGGTACTAGGACGGGAAAGTAAGTTTCACTATTTCATGTCTTGTCGTTGCCATCAAAATAGCTGAGATGTTCTCACACATCCGGAGATACTTAAATCCGAATTGGGAAACGGTCTACGATTAATGGGACCGTTGGGTCATCCGTGTACGTTGACGTGTTATAAAATATACAAGCACACCTGAGCTGCCTGTACACTGTCGTCCACCCAACTCTACCTGCTGTTCATGTACGTACAAACACAGGTGATTTCCTAATCATCGTACACACAGCTTCTGGAGTTGTAACTTTTTTCATGACATTTTTCCTGTTCATGTTTTTCCTTCAAATTCTTCGATCGTTCCGGCACTACACGTTTGTGCTTTTTCGGCCAATGTTGATGAGAATCTGTTGTTTGCCACCGCAGGGGTATCCTTTCAAAGTCCTTGCAGTTTATTGTTCTGCTGCTCCTGTTTGTTGTTGTTGGAGATGGTGATGCTGAGATTTCAGGTCGACAAAGCTGTGTAGATCACACACTTCTCTCGCAGTTTTGTGTTAATTGTCGAGACAATCGTTTAACACATTTTATAGTTTTTCAAGTTTATAAAGCGTTTGCTGTTCACGAGGATAATGTTTTCAAATAATGGTGGGTGACGCACATGATGCACACACACACACACACAAAGTAAGCTTTGTTCAGACCACTGTACCACTTGAACAAAGAGAATTTGAATGTTTCTTCAGAAGTGTCAATCAGTCAACGTGGCTAAATCAGTTGGCTTTTACACAGAACGGTCATTTTGGTTGTGAACACTAGTGAGCACACTGTCTGATGTGCTTTAACGACATTTGTCTAGTTTTAGTCAGATCCCAACACAAACTGTGCTTCAGAGCAGGTACACAAAAGACACGAACTACTCAGAGATAAGAATCCTTTCTTTAAAACACACGCACGCACGCACACAGAGAAACCTTAACAACAGATAATATTTAGTCAATGGTTGTGCTTACGCAAAAATTGTCATACACATTCAGTTTTCATGGGGAGAAAATATTTTTTAATCCAAATTCCTGCCATATACCACCCTATAACCAGCGCGTCCCTTTTCGAAAGAAAATTCTGTAGTCATCATACATGAGTTACCAAGCTCGACAGTGTGACAATGATCGAGGAAGATTGAGGACGTGGGGGTGGGGTGGGGATTGTAGTTTAATCATATAGAAAAAGCTTACCTGAGTGCGTCGGCTCCCTCACCTGTCCACTCGCGCCATTCACCACACCGTTGTCGTGGGCAGTTGCCTGTGCCGGAGTGTGACGTTTCGCCGCTCACCCAATCAATCGATCTCTGACGACTGACTCAGTCGGCGGCAAAGTTCAGCCATTGCTACCTGCTGTTCTCCTTTTCAAGCAAATGTTCAAGATGGCGTCCTTCTCACTGAAATGGGATGAAGATGATAAAAAGAGAAAGAAAGAGACAACACAAGGGATTACCAGCGTGACGACCAAACATTTTGTTTTAAAGGTTTATGTCAGGCGGGGTCACACGAACACGAAGAACTGATTGACTATAGAAGACAGAATTGGAAATTAATGAGCAATGGAATTAAGAGCTACAAATGAACACAAAACACACACACACACACAAATACACAAGTTTGCTTTTAAATATTTGCATTGCAAAATAAATATTAAACCTCATAATGAAAATGTCCTCCAAAAAAGGGTATTTTATTCAAATTTATTGACTGCCTTCACAGCTTCATTCATCATTTTCAAATTATGGCACTTTCGATCCCACCGCGAGAGAAAGTAGTGCATTCAGTGCTTCAGTCACCCCACTGGGAGGCACCACCAGTACATTCACTATTCAGTGTTTGAGTTCTGAAACAGAATAAGGTTGCCATGCGCCATCGCCCAGTTCTGGTTTCCTGAGAGTTCGTAAAACCACCGGGACAGAACTGTCAATGAATATTGCAGAGAATATTTATGAGGTAAAACCGCCAGTATTGGAAATCAGCCTCCTGCAAATGGACTCCAGTGTGATGTCTCATGTCGAAGCAATCTTCTGCTTCATGGCAATGACTATATATGCGGTACTATTTTTTTCAACACCTTTGATATATATATATAGCAAAAACCTTGCTACGCATTGAAAGGGATTTTTTTGGAGGGAGGAGGTGCATTTGTAAATTATAGTGTCAGTGATGAAGATGAAAAAAATATAAAGATTGAGGGAAAAGATATTATAAAACGCTTGTAGTCTTAAACTTCTGCACAGAACCGGCCCATTGACTGGGAAATGGCTGGCGAGTAACCTACGAGACAGTCTTTTATCAAGAGCTTTTTTTCTATTTTTTTGTTTGCAAAAACAAACTCAGTGTGAGAACGCGATAGATTAATACCCCACCCCCTCGTACAAACCAAACATTAGTAATTATTCTCACAATGGTTGTGCTAATGAAATTAACTCGTCTTACAACTGAAATTATTTTTAATAGACACTTAATAAAGACCTCTCATGTTTATGTGGTCCCTTCGTAATTGTCTGCTAGTTCCGCTAATTTTAATTTAGTCTTCTTGGGGTACAAGAAAACCTGATCATTTCCATGCGAAGGCTGTACACTGACTCACATGTTCAGAAAAGGCGAGGAGTATTTTTTTTTAAAGTAGAAAAGGTTCAGGAGTAATGGCTTACCGTGACTGTGGGCATGACATTTATATTCAAGTTGACAAGCAAACATACTATACTAACCATACAGAAAGAGTGTTCAATGGTCTGCTACCTTCCAACCTACGATTTTCTGCTTTCCGAGCACTAAAAAGAGACCTACCAATGCACAAAAATCTAATCCCTTTTTTATGTGTGAGTGTGTGTTTTTTTTTTTTTTTGTTTGTTTTTTTTTTTTTTTGTTGTTGTTTTTTTTTGTGTGTGAGCATTTCAGCATGAAAAATGTCGGAACTGATAAAGCACGGCGCAGAATATTGCCCTGCGAAACAATTTTTAGGTAAACCCGAGCACGGGCTGATTGCCATAGGACGCTGTATCGGTCTGTGCAAGCACTACAAGTGGAGAAACACTTCTATAAGTTCATCAGCCATGACAGATGGCAAAAGCAGGTTGGGTGCTTTCCAAACAACCCGACGTTCTGGGGAAACCTGCTGGCTGGCCCGCTGTCCGCTTCGCACACGTCATCGACTGGGGGTTGAGGGGGGAGGCCTGCCAGGCCGAGGTATGTGACCTGCAGTGCCATATTAAGAGGTCTCCGTGACCTACCTTCACGTCGGTTGAGAAACGAGGGCAAAAATAAACTTCACTCGATCAGCAACCGTTCTGTCGAATGCAGACACGCGGCACGGAACGACCGGCACGCTTCAAGAGATGGTGACGACGAAGAAAAATCTTAGATTAATTTTCTGCGGATCAGCGAACAAGACATCGTTTGAATTTATTTTCCTGTCACTTTTTCTAATTTTCTTTCTTTTCTTTTCTTTTTTTTTTCCTATGTGAAATATGAGTGAATAAAGTGTGTGGAAAAAAACGCTGGACATTACATTCAAATGACCTGCAGCTAACCATCCAGTCCCTATACAGATTTCGGAGGATAAAATTTCGATTCAAAGAAAACTGGCTAAACGTATGTCTTACTGTATATATAATCGTGTGTTTATTTCGTTATTTATTTATGTTTTGCTGGTTTAATTGTGAGTTGGTTGCCGAGGATGCGCTGAGCATTGTGCTTTGAAATGAATTCACTAAAAGAAGATTGTCTCTTTCCCTTTAGTTAATCTGTTGACGCAGTCAACATTAAAAAAATCAGATTGACGATTCCCTCTTCTGTAATTGATTACGAGGAAAACCTACTCATCATCGTCGTCGTCGTCATTATTATCATTATCAGCAGCAGCAGCATTCTTCAATTATCATCATCAGTCATCAATTAATCATCCATCCATTTTATGGTGACAATCAAAGTTTGTTAACTGTTTAAAACGTAGTTTTCAAAACTGGTGTGCCAGAGGACATTACCGGTTAGTGATGTAACCTGATCCTTTTTCTAACCCTGGTCTAGCTTGATTACAAAAACAAATAAACAAACAAAACTGATTTTATTCTTTGCCCAGCTCTCATCACTTAGCCCACAATGCCTTTCCTGTTATTAAGACGATTACTCTACAGCTTCGGCGTTTTACTTCTGCCTCAAGTGCACCCAAACATTTCCCATTGATTACCAAGCAGCAGAAACCACTCTAAGATGGTTGACGCAGTATGGACAGGATCTGGCAGTTTACTGGGCCAACAGGCAAGATGGAGTCAGCTAGAACCAGGTTCCACGAGAGTCCATACAATCTTACAGTTCACTGTCGTGTGATCTGCCTTTCACTGTGATTGTCCTTGTTATTGTTCCATGTATGTGACGGAGGAGAGTATTGTGGCCAAGTAACTTCCTTCCCACACGACCATCTTCTGGAGTCTGCTGCTGTTGATGCACCTCTATGTCCATACAGTGGTGGAGTAGTGAGTGTACAGGTACAGGTCGACCGAGTCCGAACTGTCAGCCATGGCGGAATGTGCGTGTATGTAGTTCGTGAACAGGCGAGGAGCAAGAGTTCAAAATCTTTGACCAAAATTAAGATGCATAGATATTCCACACTTTGCTCGCATGTAAGTCTGACTTCAGCAACTTCAAATTTCCGACTGTCTTAATCCACTGAGGTAGCAAATACAGAATAACTTGTCTGTGAGCTCAGTCAACACATTGGCTTATATTTACTACTGTTACATCTGTCCTTTATCCTGTCTACCGGTCAATCCACCCGTTGTCTGATAAACCAGCCTCTAATCCAAGGGAGACAACTGTCCGGCAATTGGAAATCATGAACATAGTGTGATTACCTCCCTTACAACATTTGCTCTATTGTATCCGCATATGTTGTTAACTAGAATGCAGCGAATAGTTTATGACATGAAATGCATGTATTGTCAACACAAATTTGAAACAACGCATCCAAGGATGTGTCATATAAATTGGGAATGCAATGAACCGAGTAATGTTTGAGTTCTTTAGCCTGAGGGAAGTAGTGTGTCACAGGCAGAGAGAGACATGTCACAGTAGCCGGATCAAATGCTTTTTTTCTCTTCGTCAATGTTTTGTATATGTGCAATTAACTTTAATTATTGTTTAGTTTTTAGATCGCACATCAGCCATATTCTAGGGCAGGACTTTCGTCTCATCCTTTGGCATCGCCAAGTACCGCGGTCTCCTTTGTCTACGAAATCAATTAAATAACATTTAACAAAATAAATAGGGTTTGCGATTCAAACTACTAGATGCGAGAGAAACAAAGATAATTGTATTTTGTAAATTGGTCGATTGTTGATGCGCGCGCGCAGACACACACACACTCTCTCTCTCTAAAAGATGTAAAAATATTCCCCCACCTCTCTTTTCCACACACACTGTGAAGCAGCCTGTGAGCCGTTACACAGAATAAAGAACAGGCTCCGACAGACCGTAAAGCCAAAAATAACTTCACTGACGGCAACAAAACGTCCCGTCACATCGACCCACCCTAATGGCACTCTCGTAAAGTTAATGGCGGATTGGCATTGGCCATTGTCATAACCAAGTCCGTATTAGGTAAACAAATACATTACTGCGAAAGCAATAATGGATTCACCCTTAGACGCGGTTTTGCTTTTCCTTAATACTGTTTTTTTTTTTTTAATGTTATTTTTATTTTTTATTTTACGTTTTGAAAAAATGTTCATTAGTCAAATGCTATAGTCCTTTAAAAAAAAAAAAAACTCCTTTGTGGAAATAATCACGATTGTGTGTCGTTGTGCCATAAGTTCATTAATTAGAGAGCGAATGTCATAATTTCTCTGTGAAGATAAGCTTGCCCAGTGGTCCGTTTTCCCATTATCATGCTCTTCCTAAATCATGTAATTAATGGCAGAGCTATGGGACAGAACTCATCACGCGAAAGGAAAACCGTGTCAAAGGGAGATCAGTCACACGCAAGCAAAGGGCTGCAGTATTCCGGCTCAGTAATTTGTGTCTCTCAATCAGCTCGTTAGGATTAATATGCTGCCACTAGCAGATTTTGAATGGACCTTCTTTTCTCTCTCTATCCCTCTCTTTACTTTTTTTATTATTTGCCAATCGTTTTTGTTGCGATTGTTGCATTGTGTTGTCTTGTTCGTCTGTTTCACTGAACAGAAAAATAACGGTTTCTGCGACCTAACAGCCAGTAATGGCTTTCATTTTACAGGGGCAGGTCCAAGCTGTCTGACATTTTTAACACATCAAGCGTAAACATTACAATGATCTCCACACAAGCTGAGAGTCACACTGAGAGCCACTGTGATTTTTTTCTACCCGCGCTCTCTCGTTTTACCCACCTACGCTCGGTCATTTCTTCGTCAGGATCCGGTTAATAACAGTTCCTGTTCTGCTGGACTTAGAAATACTTTTTCTCGACAGAAATCAACCAGTGGAATAAAAACTTTATGGTTTTTGTTTAGCTGTAATTTGATCATGCGCTTCAAATACTTTTGTTCCTTTTAAAGCTAGGAAAAGAAGTATTTCTTGAGAAAGATGTTTCTTAGCGAAATTTCCAGTCAACGGCAGTATTACCACTGGTATCAATTTTCGATGTTGTGCGGTATTTAAATGAAAAGACGAGTTCTTTAAAATTCAGATGGCAACAGATACGGAAGACTAAAGAATGGTGGCCATGTCACTGTTTCCAAAGGTAGGAGGAGTGGAGGGCGGAGGATGTGACAAGGAGATCCTTTTCATGAGGATAATTCTTCTCACCATGAAAAGTTATCCTTCCTTATAGCTAGGAGATGGCGTAAACTAAATTGCAAAAGAAAGAAAGTTGTAGGTTAGTGTCTTAACATAGCTAGAGTCCAACAGCAAGTCGTCATACTCGCAGCTTTAAAGACACGCCTAGTTCCATCGAGCTCTTGCAGAGAGTTCGTGCCACTGAGTAATGACGTCATGAACACAATAAGGTTCATTCTGATCCCTTTTGACTCATTTACAGCTCTGGCGCGTACAAAGGTTTCAGATGGAGCGTCATCATGGGGTGACATTACGAGTCACGTGATCGATGTTTTGACAGGACTCGATCCAGTACCGGAGCGTGAGGATAAGGGATAGACTGGAATCAGTCAAGCGGAACGGAGACCAGAAAAAAGGGAGAGGGGGGAAAAGGGAAAGATTGAGAGCAACTGACGGGGGCAGCGCCGAGGTTTGCTGACCGTGAATCATGATCCTCCGCCGTCCCTCGACGGTCTCGACGTCCGAACGGGTAATTAAGATTGGGCCTTTGATGTGCTGTCGGTCACTAACGACCGGCCGCACATCAGAGCGAACCGGAACTTAGCGGCATTATGGAAAAAGCTCGGAGCATGGTCCCTAGTCAGTCCCGCATCAATCAGGCCGTGCCTTGCTCATTTCAATAGTCACCAGCATGGCGTGAGAAAAAGTCCGTGACGAGTGCTCACTTACTAATCAGGACAGAGCCGAACAAATCTGTGAATTACATAACAAGACAATCTTATTCATACTTATTTAACGGGATAAGACAGAAAAGTCGGGAAGGGAAGAGGCTGAGACAGAGAAAAAGAAAAATACAGACATGTTACTATGCTCTACTGATTAAGGTTAACATGTTATGACCCAGCTAGTCAATACTCCAAGAAAACTTAACATCATTTTCACACATGAAGAATTCTGCGGGCAACGCCTTTTTGATCTTGAGTATTATTTTGCTAAAAAACAGACAAGGAAGAAGGCCATCTTCTTTGGTTTTTTTTTTTTTAAAAAAAAAAAGCAACAAGAGGCAAGACCAATATTCGCACGACAGCGAAATTGCCATGTCTTCTGAGGCGGGTTTGGACTTTGTGTATGGGTGTGTGCATGCGTGCGTGAGTGAGTGATTGAGTGAGAACTGCGCCTGGGTCAAGAGGCAAGTCAATGTCGACAAAAAATAATAATAAAAAAAATAACCTTCATTTGAGAATAAGTCCCGGATGTTGCGCTAGAATTTACTCACCACGAGGAAAACAAACCCATCGATCTCAGAAACCGGTGAAAATCAGCCAACGCCCAAATGAGGTCTGGTGCAGTTGTACGGTTTGGGGGAAAAAACTGATACATGCAGCGTGAAATCTTCTAGTCGCAATCACAATGAAAGCCAGTAAAGGCTGCATGTAAATGTGCCAGTCTCACTGATCAATGTGTGTGCTGTATAGTAATTATGCACCGATGTCGTAAATATCATCAATATGGGTTTTCTTTTTACTTCAAGGAAAAGCGAAGCGAGAAGACTGCATGCGACTTGAATGTTTATTCAAGGATGCTCACAGACGTACATATATATTTACCAGTTTGACCGAGGTGAAGCTATTGCCAAACCTTGTCTGGAAACAGGGTTGTTGGTGTATAAATTTTAAGTAGTTAAAGATAATGTTTTCTAGGAGAACCTCCCTGTGAAGAATGGAAGTTGTGCAATAGGTTAAGACGGGCGAGTAGAAGAAATGTGTTTCTCTGTAGTTGAGTTGTTGTCAGTCCCAGGTAGAGAATACGATCGTTGGATAAATATATAGTTGTAGTCTTGTAGTAGGAACCTTCCCCGTTACTAGTCCCTCCAGTGTGGTACAGAAAATAAATTTATGCAATCCGACTGGGAGAAAGAAAGAAAGAAAGAAAGAAAGAAAGAAAGAAAGAAAGAAAGAAAGAAAGAAAGAAAGAAGAAAGAACGAAAGAACGAACGAAAGAAAGAAAGAAAGAAGAAAGAAAGAAAGAAAACAGGTTATCGATTATTAGGTCTGAGGTTACGGAAGAGTGAGGGCGAACAGATGGGGGCTTGATTGTGTGTTGGGATGAAGAGCGCACGGCAGACATAAGAGTTTGCTTCTCCCTGTGCGCTGTCGATCAGCTTGGCTTGCAGCGAGAAGCTCTCCTCAAGGGCTTCAGTCAGCTGACGCCGAAACTCAACTTGGGCGACAAAGTGTTACCATAGCAACAGCGATCACCCGTGCCAACAAGAGAATGACGGCGAGACAGACGTGGCTTCCACGTGGCTCTAGTTGTGTGTGTGAGAGAGAGAGAGAGAAAGAGAAAAGATTAAAAGACACACCTGTGTCAAGATGACACTCGAACTAGGGTCACAGTGTCCCGACGTTGAAAAATAACGAGGTATGAAGGTATGAAGCTTAGTGGAAAAAAACTGTTTAGACGATAGGATTCCAAAAATATTTTTCGAAGACAAGAAGACTCAAGATGATGTCTGACGGATGGAGACAAGAAATAACACTTTTTAACTAGACATATGCAGATAGGCAACAAGGGCACAGTACTATCTAAACCTAAGAATATAAGATGATTCTAGAAAACCTGTTCCCCTAAAGAAAAAGGACAGAAAAAAAATTGTCTAGACGAAAATATGCCAAGAAAAGTCCCAGCACGCAGAACTTTCGTGGCACAGATGGTTGGGTGCTTTAAAAAAAGACATTAAAAGGATTTTTGAAGGGTCGGCCGCAGACGTTAGCGATACACACAAGTTTATTTTTCTTTTTGTTGACAAAATAGACATTTATTAGTGAAATAACCCAATGTCGTTTTATTAAATTGTCTACAGTATTTCCAGTCCTCATTCTCCTTGCATTTTGAGAGACCCATAAACACCATGTGAAGATAGTAACATGAAATATATTAGGGTCTCATCTTGATGCCTATACAAGCAGTGTATTAGAAGTATGTTTGATGAGAAGAGAGAGATGTTCCTTCACCTTTCCGGCTTGAAGGGACAAGCTCTCCCTCTTCTTATTCTTTTTTCTTGCAGTTTCCGTGGGGGTTGGTGTTTGCTGAATTATATATACATGTGGAGTGAATAAAGAGACTAACATTCAACTGATAGGGCAAGTGAGATATTACAGTAATTGTTTTTGTTTGTTTGTTTGTTTGTGTGTTTGTTTGTTTGTTTGTTTGTTTGTTTGTTTGTTTGTTTGTTACGGTCTATTTTTTTCTTTTCTTTTTGTATTCAACTCTTTGCTTCCAACAGATCGAAGATTTAGTGAGGACCGCCTCTCTCACACCTTTATTAGCATGCAAAGGGCGATTACTAGCTGAAGCCGACGCCCGCCTTTCTGGCGTAATGAAGATTTTAAAAAAATATCTTGCAAAGGAAGGCAAGAAGAAAAAAATAGACGAAGAAGAAGAGAGAAATATACTACACAAGTAGTTGCGAATAAGTTCTTTCAAAAACGATTTTATAAGGACACCATAGACGTCAAAATGTTGAATCTCTTACATGGGGCACATGTCGAATCCATTCATAAATCATACGACATCCCAGAAAATCGGTATCAAGGGAAGAGTTATGCTGGGGAAGAGAGAAGTAGAGAAGGAGAGAGAGAGAAAGAGCTCGGTGCATGCGCAACAGCACGTGCGTACGGTCTATAGCGCGCTTAATAACCAGGCGGTTGAGCTGCGAAGAAAAAGAAAAGGAAAAAAAAATCCTCGCCTTTCAGGAGCAAATTTCGATTCTCCCGAAGCGAAACGCAAAGGAGGCGATGTGAGATTTAATGCGGGGTCGAAAGGTCAAAATCACGATATTAGCATTGAGTTAAGTATTGATTCTGGCCTGCCGCTCCCACCACTGACAATCGCGCCTCTCCCTCCGCCCCTTCCCCCATTCTGCATTCATACCTCCCTCCAGCCCTCCACCTTCGTCCCATTACATGGCGGCTTGGTCTGGGGCCTGAGTAAGGACAAAAGAGCGTACGAACCTTAGGGGACGGGAGATGTCGGTGGGTGGGTGGTGTGGGAGAGGGAGAGCATGCTTGCCTGATACGAGGCCGCGAAGTGATGACAGGATGTGGAGGAACTGCTGGGGGGTTTCTCGCCGTACACAATCACAAGGTTATCGATCTTTGATATTGGCCCTCGAGAGTATATCAGCGTGTTAGTGACTATTGACTAGTGTATACCTAACTGCACGCTTGTGTGTCTGTGTGCGAGAGAGCATACTTACACGTGCGCTTCCAAAACTCGTCTGTTTGAATCCACATGTGCGATTGTCTGACTGAAAAGTAGGTGAGGGAGGAGGAATTTGATGTTTTACGCTGAGCCAATAACTGAAGTTTTATCGCAACCAGACATGCAAACATACGCCAAACATGTAGAGAAAAAACAGTGTGCCCGAGACGGGACCTGAACCCAGGACAGTCAATCTCCACTGTGTTGGTGACAGGTTCTAACCGCTGCTCCTTCGAAAAGTGGGTGAGATGGCAGGTCTGTTTATGGAAGATGGTTGTGAGTGCAGTATTCTTGTCGGAACACACAACTAAACCGATTCCAAGGGTTTCAAAAGAAAGAACTACGATTTATTTTTTTATTTCAGCTGCTAATCGAGAAGAATCTAGTAAACGGTGATAACCATGAGCTATACAGTCCAAACGCTGCTAATGGCCAAACTGAACGATCTGACCAAACCATGTGAACTGTTCAAACTGTGAGCTGACCAAACCCCATGAACTGGGAGAAAAAAAAACCCCATATGCAGAGTTAAAAGCCTGTGAATTAGTTAAAGTGACGAGGAAACCATTAGGGACGTGGATATCGAGGATCAGGATAATATCTATTAAATGTTTATGCTTGCTCCACTTGAGCTTGGCAGTTAGTGAGGTTTGTCGGGAGGGGAGGGGCAGGGTCTGTATAAGAAAAAAAAAAAGACAAGTACGTAAAGTGAGAGCTGTGGATTTAATGGTTGCAAGTGTTACAAGTTATTTCCAGGCTTTCCTTTTCCTTGTGAAACACAGTGCTTATAGTCATTCTGTAGTTTGTGCCGTTGTTTTATTTGTTTTGTTGACTTTTGTTTTGCATTTATTTGTGCTTTATGACGTGTTCTTCACATTTCAATCATGTTTGAGCTCAAAACAAAAATATTTCATAAGAAACTTTTTTTTTCATTTTTGCAAAATATTTTTCCCCTTTTTTTATTGTTTCCCGTCCTCCCGAACTCTCTCGCTTTTTTTCATTTAGTTAAGATAAGCACCTGGTACTTAATTTCTGCTATATATCATTGACCCCGCCTTCCCTGTATTAAACATCATTTATTTCCCTTAGGCTAAGGTCTTTGTAGCCCGCCTTCACCAACTCCTTCCCCATCTCTTTCTCTCTCACACACAGAAAGACAGAGGAAATAACAGAAAGGAGTAAAGAGAGAATGAAATGCACGTCCTTTGTCTTAAGTAGGCTGGATGTACACAACTGGAGTTGATATTCCCCCACCTTCATCCCTCCAATTTTCCTTATTTATTTTCCTTTTTCTTCAGTGGTATTTTAAACCATTTTTCCAATTTTTTTTTTTTGAATTTCTTCATTCATTATTTCTTTCTAGGTATGGTTTAATGTAGGCTGGGGCTGAAGTCGTTGTTCTTCATGCAGGGGCATTTTTTGCTGAAGTATTTTCTTTCGTCAACTCTTTCTCCTTCCTCGCACTTTTGCTTAGTCCAGCCTTTACCGATGACACGACATCAAAATGTGTTGACACAAATGCATGATTAAAACGTGTTTATTCACTCATACGAAGTTACACTTCCTTCATCAGGGAAGTCTAACTGATGTGACAATCGACGAGAGCACAAACCAGGAACAATAATTCAGTTGTGAAATATGAAAATACAAGAACTGTGCGGAAAATATTGATGTATGCAGCATTGTGAGACAATAAAACGTTGAATACCTGATGACAGCATTGTGTTAGATATTGTTCTCAGTCAAGCACCACAAACATTACATGGAGTTACACTTGTTTAGTTTTATATTTTTTTTTTTTTACATTGTTTGCTTTTGAGTTGCCTACCATGTGAGTACGCACATATGTGCTTCTCTCTCTCTTTCTCTCTCGTGCGTGTATGTGTGTGCCTTCACGCACTCGAAACCCTGTCCGAGTGAAAATAAATGAGATTGGAAGACAGAGCCAAACTGATTCTCTTCTTGCCGGCCATCCCATTGCCGCTGGTGAACGTGTGTTTAATGCAACATGGATACAGCATTGCTTGCTGGCTGTCAACATACGTGACAGTTGAATGAGCTTTCACTGGGGGCCAGCAAACTGGAGATTATTAAAATGAGGCCTGCGCTGCAGTTAATGATTGTTAACAGCGCGGACTGTGTCAGCCTCTCCCCTCCATTCAATTTTCTGGCCTCGTTCGGGAGGAGCACCATGCACATCTGCCTGATACTTTATTCCATTGCCCGGCAGACGACACAGCTTTTGTCACTGGCCAGGACGGAGGGTAGGGGAGATGAGATGAACGGGTACTTCCAGTTTGCAGGTTTTGAATTGTTACTGGGAGATCAAAAGTGTGGGTGTGAGAAAGAGATGACACAACTGTGACTCAAGGGTTGGTAGGCAGGAGCTTTTTTTTTTCTTGTTGTTCTTCTCAACATTCCCTGTTGCAAGTTCATCACCTCAATCTGGCTTAAGTAGATCATCAACCTCAGGGCATGATTTGTGGAAAGGATATGCAGGGTATGAATATTCGTCTCACAGGGAGTCTCTGTGGAACAATGTGTGACAGATTCTGATCACTAAAATATCGAGGAGTGAGTGCTTCCAGTCTCAGTATTTCCAGTAGTGAAACGAAAAGAAAGGAAACTCAGGACAATTACACGGAGAACAAAGGCTGGCAATGACGCAAGCAGAGAAATGATCAAGAAAGAAAGAAAAAAATAAAATTGTGATAAAATTAGGAAAATCAGTTATGGGAAGATGAAGAAAGGCAAAGGATGAGAAGTCTGGGAAAGAAAGTTTGGGGGTAGGGGGAAAGAGAAGGGAGAGAAAGACGGTAAGGGAGAAAACTGAGCAGTGCCAGGAAGAGTGAAAGAAAGGGCGCCGAGAACTACTAAATTTTCGTAAGAGTCGTATAACGGGTTCAAGAGGTGTGAGGGTAAGTAAAACCTGAATGCATCTGCAGGGGGTCAGAGTGAGAGAAAGAGAAAAGGGAGAGAGGGGGGATCCACGGAACGAACATCGTCGTCTGGTGTGGGGATCACCTCTCATACCCGAGAGAGCGACAACTGACAGGCATGCTGGAGCAAGCCAGCAAACAGATGTGGGTAGAACAGGCGAGCTTGTCAAGTCGAGACAAGAGACTTAGGGGTAGGGTGGTGGTGGTGGTGATGGTGGTGGTGGTAGGTGGTGTGGGGTCAGGCTACGCGGCTGGGAGGAGAGCGAAGGGGTGCTGTTTGTAGACAACAGGGTAGTTTAAGAAGACTTGTTGCACGTGCAGGATGGTGCAGTCTGCCTCTCCTCGTGGGAGCGAAGAAAAACCCTCGCCGTGACTCATCCATCCCTCACCTACTCCTCCATCCCTCTTTCCTCCCGCTGCCGCTGATGTCAGCAATAACCGAAACTTGACAACCACGAGTTATCCCCCTTAGAGCATCCGACGCTGAGCGCCTGCTTTCAATTTTTCTTAGTTTTTGATAGTTTGCTTGTTTTTCGTTCAGCACGGCTGGCTAGTAGTACTGGACAGAAACGAAATTAACAAAAATTAATAAATAAAAATATTGATGAGATAAATCGTTTGAATGGTGAAGCTCCTCCCACTTGCAGTACCACTTCTCAGTCTCGCAGCATCACAGCCCTGCGTTGGATGAGGCGGGGCGAGGTGCCTACCATCGCCGCCTAGCGATTGGTTTGTGTGCGGCGAGCGGAGGGCAGCACGTGGTGGAGTGTTTCACTAACCATGCAAATGAAGTTCCCACCCGGCCCCAGGCTGTGGGGTACGGAGCGTGGGAGGATGGCGGCAGGGGGGACTAGACTTACAATGAAAGAGCGAGAGTACTGTGGTAGGTGTTGGGATAAGGCTAGGTGGAGTAAGTAAGTGAGTGATCGGGGATCATCGTGCAACAACTTTGCTCGACTCACACAGCCGGGTTGGCTTTCCCCTACCCTGAGTCAGAGTTCTTGGAAAAAAAAAAAAACCCAACAACATCGGAGGTGAGGTTGGCTGGGTCCGAACTGCCAGCCAGCCAGCGAGGGACGCGGCGGTGGAATGTGCGTGCAGCGTATGTAGTTGGTGCACGAGCGAGGAGACACACAGACCCACACAACACAACGTTAAGAAAGCGCTGTGTTAATAATTCCTCAGCCATGCCGACCGTGCAACCATTGTAAAAGTTTGCCAGACCGTGAACCCCTTCTCCCCACCCTAGGTATCCCACCCGACACCTACCCCGATACGGCCGGGCCAGTGACATCGGATCTTACCCGCCGCCATCTCTTACCTCATCACCAGCAACAGAATGCAGGTTCATTCTGTATGTCGAGGTTGTCGTGGTGGTGGTGGTAGTAGTGGTGGATGTACGATGCTGTGGTGCGTGTTTCTTTGTTTGGTTATCACCGTCGTCAGAGGCCAGCTGCCTTTGACGGAGGACGGCATCGTCGTGTCCAACACGGGTATCCAGGTGCCGCTGGGACGCTCCGTGTACCTGACGTCTAACGAACTGCGGATACGGGTGGCGGAGGGGGACAGGTGCACGGTCACCGTCTTGGACATTGATCCCCTTGCCCAGCTGCCTGGCCGGCTCACGCCCACCAGCTTCAACTGCAACTTTGGGCCGCGGGAGGTCGTGTACTCACACTTCGGATCCCGCAACCCGCCCACGGACAGAGTGCGGCTGCAGGTAAGAAACGCAACCTTGACCCGTCTTCCCTGGGTGGCACGTGCGGCTACTGCCGGCCCGATAGCGCAGTGGGTATTGTGGGTATTTCAACACGTGTTGCCTGGCTGGGTTTAGGGTCGCTGTTCTTTTGTGAGCACGTGGCAGAGATAAAGGCAAGATGGCACATCTGACGGCCTTTTTTTGTTGTTCTCCTTCTTTCCCATGATTATTTGCCGGTTACGTCCAGAGAGTGTGTGTAGATGGGGTGGGGTGGGGAAGGATGGTGCAGACACCCGCTTAACAAGTCACTCAGCGCTGTGCACTATCGACCAGGATCGCATATTGCGACACACAAACGCCAGGAGGGACAATGGCAAGAGCGATGACAATAAAGATGACAATAACAGTGGCAGTGGTAGCGCCAATGAACATGCATTCAAAATTTCTCGACTGAGCAAAGTTTTAAACCTTCCGCAAGGTCTGACATAGAACAATTGAATATGAAAACTGGCGTGACCGAAAGAAAGAGACATTTTTGTATTCGTTCTACACGTGTTCACTGTCAATCAATCGCGCTCGCTTTGTCCTTTCTTCTCCCCATCTCCGGCTACTAACAACCTCAAAGATATTTCCGTGAATGTAGACTTTAAAGTAACATATCGTCAATTCGTGAGTATCTCAGTTTGGAAGTTAGGAATAATCTTCAGGTTAATTAAAAATATTTATAAATCATTTTACTGTATACACGAATATAAAATTTTGATGGACGTCTCAGTGAATTTAAGTTCCAGAACCATTAAAAATCTATTTTAAGTTCGTTCTTTGTTTCTGTCTCTGTCTGTCAAAGTGAAACAAAAGCTTAGAATGTTCTTTAGTCTACACCAGATGTCTGTTGAAATCCATCCCGTTGCGTGAAGGTAGCAGTTACAATGCTGGAGGTCGACTGAACCTGAGACAAGTCGCTGGAGTGCTGGGGGGGGCAAACGAAACCTCCCGACGGCCGTTAAAGAGCTGGTGGCAGATGCTGCTGTTGTGCTGGCTGCCAGGAGCTGTAAAGATGTTCCTTGCATCATGAATTCTTTTTCCTCCAGCAGATGGGAGATTTTATTAGGAGCGTCTGTCTGGATTGCTAAAAATGTTTGTTGACTGTGACAGGTGATTCTTTCCAGCTCTGAAGTAGGACGACTTTTAAAGTGGGTATTGCCCGCAGTTTTTAGGGGGGACCACCTACGACTGGTGGTTCTTCACCCTTTAAGACAGGTGATGCTTTTTGTTGTTGAGTACTTGGGTATAACTCGCCTTCTTTGATCTTTTCCTTTTCACATTTTCCGCCCCTTCCTTGATATAGTCGCGTCTGTCTGTTGGATGATCTCACATGAAATATTATCAGGAGGGTTGGTCTCTCTCTCTCACACACATTGAGTGTATGTCAGTACGCAAGAACATAAACACAAGTACCGCGTTTTCTGTTAATTTCTTTTCATCTCTGTAAGATGTAGGAATACCCTTATTAAGGATTTCTAGTTGTTTGACTTGAAATCGCAGTTTAGTGACTATAAACAGGGTTAGGGTTAAACAATAAGCCATAATAAATAAAACAGCATAATAAAAGAGCCTAACATCCAAGCTCACACACACACAAAATTTCCTTGCACCTAAGTTCAACCGAGCGTTGCACACATCTGCATACATGCCAGGATAATCATCGGCAAAAACAAACAAGCAAACAACAGCAGGCAGGAATTGTTCTTCTTATTAACCCAGCGGATCGTGTGGCGTGTTCTTGTGTCGCTCACGGAAGACACATAAAAGAACACCGGTTGACAGGAATCCATCCAACGCACACAGCCAACGGAACCTCTCCACTGATGTATCTAAAGCACATCAGCATCCTCCAGCGCTTGGCAAACCCTCATCTCCAACCACAAATTATCTCCAGCAGGGCAAAAAGGATTTCTTTCTGTTTCCTTCGTTATTGCTGCTGATTTTGGAAGGGAGTGTGCATCCACCTAGCGGTGATACACCTACCTTTGCGAAAAGTTTCTACAAGTTTCATGAAACTTGCGATCAGAAGAGCTCGGCGTCAGCACGATTTTCTCAATCAAATAGAGACTCAGTCCGGTATACTTGGAGCGTGGGGTTTCTTCACCATGTAAAATAACCCTGAGCATATTCTCCTGAAGGATAGACATAAAAACAGAAAAAGGACGCAATACCCTGTATTTAGGAGCTGTAAACTGGCCGGTCTGTCTTCCTGCCATTAAGGGACTGACTTGGTCGAAAGGCCCCTACCTGCGATGGGTTGTCTCTAGTTGCTCTGCTCACAGACAAAGCATTCTCCCCTCCTATTTATTCTCGATATTTATGCAGTATGCACATAACACTCGCAATTGTCTCTATATATGTCTCAATATTGCTTCTGTGGTGGGTGTCACGTGACTGCTGTTATCTTCTGCAGATTCGTTACGACTCCTTCTCGGAGACCATCCTCATCCCGCTGACAGTGCACGTGGAGGTGTCCTTCGTCCAACTGGAAGGTCATCACCCGCAACGTGCCCATCGAGGTGGAGAAGCTCATGGGGGTGTCCACCCCAATCAGCAATCGCACCCTGGAGTTCGCTTATGATCGCGAGACTGAGACGTGCAAGGTGAGAGTTCTTATGTGTGTAATTTATTTCCTAATTGTAATTTATTTCCTCACCCTTGTGACACGTGCTTACGCCTTTGTGGACTGATTGGTCTGAATTCCAATTGTTCACGAAGTCATACAAACTTTGCCACATGATAAGAGTGAGCAAATGAAAATCCTTGAAAGTCTAATGGGGTGGACAGGTTTTTTTTTGTTTTTTTTTTTTTTTTTTTGACGAGGTGAAGCTCTGCATTCCTAACAAAACTTTCGTGCAGGTGACGGTGCTGGGCGTGGCCTCGGCTGCCGCGCTATGGTGTCATCATGAACGACAGCAGCATCCTGGAGATGGTCGACTGCGACGAGTTTCTGACGATGGGCGTCCGCTACCGCCACACCGCGGAGACCAACTCCCTAACCGCGATTACATCCCCTTGGTGGTGGAAATCTTCGACCAGACGGGACTCGTGGTCAAACATGAGTACTTCCAGGTCAGTGAGTGCAGTCTCTATGGAAACCAAACTGTTTTTCACGAACATTTGTGAGTAGTGCTCGAGTGTCTCACTAAATCGTTGCACAAAGAGAAAGAGCTGTTGATAGCCGTGTGGATATTTTTTTAAAAAGGGAAAGTGCTTCCACCAAATGTGATTTCGCACTACAGGGGGGATAGCGAAATAAGAGAAAGAATCATCCTTTATTAACGACAGTTGAAGGAGCACTGGCGCTAACCTCCCTCTGCAGTGGAATTGCAGGGTATATCCTGCTGCTATTTGACAGTCCCTTACGTCAATTATCCATAGGAGTTTGCCTTGTGATGGATTTCTCTGTCGCATTATCTATATTTTATAGTTCTTTATATGATCAGCCAGCGACCGGTAGGCAGGCTACGAAGTGGCAGAAAAAAGAAACCCAGTAATCTGTGTCCTTGTCACTCATCTAAATTATTACACGTAATTGAACTACGTGTGTGCAAATAATGGCTTGACCACTCAGGCAGCCAGTCGTTTGTTGTGATCGAGATTTTACAGGAAAATACGTAAAATGCTTGTTTGTGTTTCATCTCTCTCCAGCGCCATGTTAAACAGATTATGGCGGTAATGCAACGTGCAGCCCAACAGAGGCAGGCTATAAATTTTGCATTCGTTCTTAATTTGTGCTTCAAAGAGTTAGACAATAAATGAACAATTTAGTACGATAGATCGTCTGAAATAAACCCAGAAAAATGGACTACTGCAGATGAGTGCAGCGACAAGACAACGGATCTTTAGACGGGCAGACAGTTTGATTGATTAAAGGGTGATTGAATGAAAGGTTGACGGATATGTTCATTTTCTAGGTCTTGTGTAAGTATTTGTCTTCGTAAACATTCATTTCATGCTTATTACTTACTCTTATGACCGCTGAATGCACTGGATTCAGGAGAAACAAATGAGTCCCATCCCTTCCCGAGTCTTTCAGATGGTTCTGACAACCTCCTCACTACCAAGATGGCTAGAATGAAACAGTTCTTGCGGATAGGATATGTGTGACAAATATTCTTGTTTTGGTCTTACGGTTTGGGTGGTGGATATCTTGGGGACTAATCCCGGTACCACCGAGTATCCCCCGTTATAAAGTGACACAGGAGTGAAACCTTGCTTCTTTGCTGAACCCTGCCTTCTTGTCGTTGTCACAGGTGATGGTGCGGATCAAGGAAGGCAAGAAAAACGAGCGGCCAACGCCGAGTTACAACTCCCGCCTGTCCATGGAGGTCGACCAGTTTGTCATGACGGCCGTCACACCCGAAATATTGGCTGCAGAAGACGTGGAGACCCCTCCGACTACCTCATCTTCAACCTGACCCAACCCCTGGGACCAGGCAAAGGTTACTTTGTTTCCACGGACGACCGCAACCAGCCAATCACCTCCTTCTACCAGCAGGACGTCCGGCAACTGAAGATCGCCTACAAGCCTCCACCTGAAGACGCGGACACTCGCAGTCGTTGTGGCGGACTTTGAGGTGAGGGAATGCCACTGAACAGTTATTTGTCTTTGGAATGGGAAGGCTGGGGTGTGTAGTTTAGTCTTATTTTTCGGAATGGGAAGTGGGTGTGTTTAAATCTTCTGCCGATTCAAGTTGAAAATGGTGTCATGGTACAGTCAGGTTTGTTGGTGGTTTTTAAAATAAGAGACCAATCTTTAAAAACAGTAAGCAATTGTGTGTGTGTGCTTGTGTGAATGTGTTTTTGAGCGTGTTTAATAATGAGTTAATGAAAATCTAACCAATGATCTTTTGCTATTGTAATCCCTGTTCCTGTGGCGACTTTACAACCTTCAATAAACAAAAGAATCAATGTGATATTTCTCTGATTCACGTCTTGTCTTCTAGAAAATCTTTCATTAGAATTTTCTCAGTGGCTGGCATTAATCAACTGACTCCTCGTTAACATTATCCCCATCCCAATACAACGTCTGAGGCCCTAGTCATTTTAAACCATTCCATGTCTCTTTGCAAGCTCCTCTCGCACACAAGCTTTCGCCATCTCCTTTGTCTTTCACCAACATGCAGAGGCCTCTTCTGCATTTCATGCTCCGGTCAGACACGAACTTTTCGGACCTGATAGTGTTCCAGAGAGGCGTGAACTTTGTTAATGCCTCAGCTGCAAATAATGCTTACTAAGCCCCAGTTGTAAATGTGCTAATGTCCCGGTTACAAATCGTTGCTGATGTCCCCAGTGGCAAATGAACGTCTGAACGTTGCGAAAGCCCAGTTGCAAATGAATGTTGCTAATGCTACGAATGTAAATGACATTTGGTGATACCCCAGTAAAAAAAAATAAAGGTTACTGACTTGTAAAATTAAAATGAATCTTAATAGCCTACTCAGTAGTAGTCTTTGTCGCCCAGGTGGTGGACCAAGACGGTGCAGCCTCAGACCCGTTCACGATGATAATTATAGTCAAGCCCATGAACACCATGGCGCCGGTCGTCACCACAAACACCGGCCTCCAGCTCTTTGAGGGCCAGTCACGCAGCCTGCGCGAGGACAGGAACCTGAGGATCTCCGATGAAAACAACTTGGACGATGTGAAGGTGAGGGGCGAGCAGGTACTAGTGTATCCAGGGAGAGACATAACTTGGGGATAAATTGTTGTGTCAGAGGGCTCGTGCCAGAGTATGAAGTTGCCAGAGGTAGGAGTGGTAGGGTGGAGTTGCAATGAGAATAAAGACAGAAGAAGAGACGGTGTAGACACATCTACTTAGTTACACAAGGACAGAGAAATTGAGAAATAAAGAGGCAGATATACAGATATCGGGATAAAAGTACAGCTGGAGTACAATGATATAAAAAAGACAGGTAAAAAAGAACGGATACATACACCTAAGCACTTACAAACGAGCAGAGAGAGAAATATACACGTAAATAACAGTCATGTTTGCCACTATGAAACTAAAATTCTCTTGGGCTGAAAATTCTCATTGTCTCATTACGCCAGTTTACCACATACCCTACAGGGTGAATAAAAAATTCAGTCAATCAATTAATTAGTCAACCAACCAATTAATCAATGGCCTGATGACCGAGCTCAGCGTCTTATTGTGGGTGTTAGTCGTTCTACACCTGATCCTTACATACTGTCCTCAGGTGTTCGTGGCGAACGGCTTGCGTCACGGTCGGCTGGTGATCCCAGGTGGCAAGAAGTTCTTCACACCTGCCGAGTTGGCGGCGGGGACTGTCATCTATGAACACGACGACAGCGACACCTACTCCGACAACATCGTCTTCCGCATGACGGACGGCGAGAACGAGGTGGAATTCCTGTACCCGATATGGATCTACCCGGAGGACGACGAGCCTCCCATCCTTAACGTCAACACGGGGCTAGAGATAAGGAAGAACGAGGTCGTGGAGGTCACGCCTTTTGTTCTCAGCGCCACCGACATCGACAGCGACGACGCCAGCATCCGCTTCGTCCTCAAACCTCCGTTTTCTGTGGAGGGTCAGATTCTTCTTCGACAGTTTCAGGTGAGAGATGTTTGACTGCTTCATTTTATTCTTTGCCTTTTCGCGGTCTTTCCTGAGAGAAAATAAAACCACCACCACCACCACCACCACCACCATCATCATCATCATCATCATCATCATCTCAAATTTCGATAAGCTCGTAGAAAATGGGGTACCGAGCTTGACACATTCTCTTGGCTTCTTCGGATGCTAGTGGTTCTGGCTTTGCTGTGCGGTGTGCATCTCAGTTCTACGGACGAAGAAATAAAATTCAAGCTATTTATAGCCTGAAGAGAGACATGAAGCTCACTGGCAGGAAAAGAAACAGCTTTTCTAAGGACTATACCAAAGATGTTCTTTTCGGCAAAGATTGATAAAACTTGGGAGAATTTTTGGCTCGCAGACGGGAAACTGCACAAGAAACGACTGTGATCCGCTTGGCAGAAAAGTTTAGTTCATGTGTGGAGAGAAATAAAACACTCGGTTAGAAAGAAGAGTTAAAAATGTTTACACCGTTTGAGAAAATTAGCTGTCACTGGGGATAGTACCTTGCAAAAGCAATGATGCTGGCTTGGAATGTAGGGAAGTTCGTGCAGTAAAATGAAAATAATAAAAAAGAAAGTTTGAGGTACGTGGACATGATTGCTGCGATGCTCTGACCAAGTACTCAGGTTTGCTTCATAGAGAGATGAATTATCCGCACTCTTGCCCGATCCTTCTTCAGAACGGTCCTGGATATTTCATTATCTCCATTTTCTTTAAATGAGATCTTCTAGATTGTTCTTCTCCTGCAGCTCAACACTGTTGTATCTCGCGTGACATTTTTATTGCCGGTACTTTATTTTAGGAAAAAACATTTCTTACTTTCATGTATGACATTAGTCTGTTGTTTATTTTCATAGTTGCTATTTTCATGTTGCTTCGGACTTAATATATGCTGTTTCAGTGCTTTTTAAATTTTTTTTTACTGATTTCGTCTGTTACAGATTCCAGATGACCCCGAGTCCTGGACGTCAGCCAATGGCGTCTTCGAAAAGGTCACGACAGAGTTCACGCAGAACGACATCATGGACGGGAAAGTTTTCTACCGTCACATCGGCCCTCATCGCCAAGACTTCGTCATTGACCGCATCTATTTCCAGCTGCTGGACAACGCGCAGCCTCCCAACGAATCGGACATGAAGGAGATGATTATCAAGGTAAAGGCCCGATAGAAAATGTCTAGCACACCGACATCATGTCTCAGCGTTTCCAAGCATTCTTTTGCCCCCATTGATGGCATTTTTGAGATGAGTATCCAATGATCGGGAAGTTAAATCCGAGGTTTTTATCCTCACCCCGCTGTGCTTAAAAATGTCAGTCGATCTCGTCAGTTAAATAAATAGTTTGTTCTTTTATTTGTTTGTTTTTGCTCTTGGTTTGGTGAAATTTATATTGTGTTATTTTAAAATTATTTTTACATACATTGTTTTTCTACAATCCTTTCTGTTGCCTGACCGGAGTCATCTCTGTCGTTGTGGTCACCAGGTGGCGCCAGTGGACGATCAGCTGCCGTACCTGTATCCAGGCACGACCCTCCAGATGGACGTGGACGAATTTCAGCTGACCGAATTCAAGCGCAAGGTCCTGCGGTACACTGATGACGACACAGATGACCGTGACCTCAGGTACTTCGTGACCGTGCCTCCCTTCGACACGGACGCCAACACACCCATGGCGGCAGGTACCCTCGGTGCTGTGTGAGGACGACAGTCAGCCCATCACCTTCTTCACTCAGGCACAGGTGAGTTACAGACGGTTGCATGAGGACCGTAGATGCCGGCAAGTCAACAGACACCTTTCCTGGACTTGCCAAAACCAGAAAAATTCTTGGAACCCTCATATAGTTTTCGGGAGTCAGGGTCCTTATAAAACTAACAATCATCGTCATAACTGATGTCCATTTTCTTTTCAGGTGAACCATCGCAAGTTGTGCTTCAAGCCCCCATCATCGGAGCTGGGCCTCGTCCCTCGCATCCTACAGTTCTTCTTCGACGTTCAGGACACGTCAGGCAACTTACTGACCAATCAGCGCTTCACCATCCTTCTCAAGCCCGTGGACAACAAACCTCCTGTCATCACCAACGGCGGCATCAACATCCTGGAGGACGGCATCACGATCATTTCCACGGATAACTTGGATGTTGTTGATCCAGACACGGATAGCAAAGATCTTGTGTTTGAGGTGAGTAGCGACTGGTTCTCTTGCAAAGGCAAAGCGACTTTTTGGAAATAAATGAGAAAAAAGACGAAAAGAAAGATGAGATGAGAAAGACTTCATTTTAAATAAAGAAGAGAGAATCCCAGGGAGTGTGAAGTCTTATGTATATGTCGTTGACCTCCTAGGTAAAAGAGACCCCGCTGCACGGGATACTAAAACTTGACGAGGACCCCATGGAGGCGGGTGTAGGTTTCACCATCGACGACTTGGCAAAGGGCCGCATTTCTTACACCAACCTCGGCGATGACAGCACCAAGGATACTTTCGTCATCGACGTCACGGACGGCGTGCACCACGTGCCCATCAAGATGAACGTCAACGTCAAATCAGTGGACGACGAGGTGCCGCAGCTGGTTGGGGTGACAGGTGGCGTCTTGGTCATCTCTATCGACGTGGAAGAGAACTCTGAAGCCACTCTCTCCCCAGATGCTCTGAAGGCCACCGACCCGGATACTGACGACATGCTGCTGACCTTCACCTTGGACAAAGCACCAATCGAAGGCCTGGTCCTGCGCAACGGTCAGCAGACGACGCTGTTCACGCAGGCCGAGCTGCAGGCAGGGTTGGTACAGTACCGCCACACTGGGGGCGAGGTTGGCAACATCGGCCGCAACGACTCCTTCTCGCTGATGCTGACAGACGGCACGGAACAGTTCCTCCTCAGCGGTAACCGCATCGATAAAATCTTCGTTGACGTGACCATCCTTCCGGTCGACAGCGAACCTCCCATCGTGGTCATGGGAGCCCCCTTCGAAGTCCTGGAGAGCGACAAGGCGCCCATCCTTCCGCGCCACCTGGACGCCACGGACATCGACACGGAAGACGTGGACATCATGTGCATGATCCTGGTGCAGCCCAAAAATGGCTACCTGGAGAACATCTCGCCGGCACCTGGCTCCGAGAAGCCGCGGGTGGGCATCCCGGTCTCTTCATTCACGATCCGCGACATCAGGCTGGGCTTCATCAACTACATGCAGAGCGTCCACAAGGGCGTTGAACCCCGCCAGGACCAGTTCTCTTTCCAATGTTCTGACGGCCGCAACTTCGCGCCCAAACTAATATTCCTATAGAGATATATCCAGCCAACGACGAGGAGCCAGAAATATCTCTCCGGGAATTCATGGTGGTGAGTATACCAGTGGTTATCATATTAAAATTTCGTTACTGGCGCCACTTTATTTTAAATTTTATTTAAGATAAGGATGAGAAGAATAAGGAAACTTCTGGATGTCTTGGTATACATTTTGTTGTGCTTATTTTAAAAAACCTGCACTAAACATCAGACAGGCTAACATAAAGACATTTCATACATTATGTTTGTGATTATTGACATGGTGATATTAAATCGTTCCTCGCATCGACTTTATTGATCAGACCCTTTTCTTTCATCGGAAGTTTCTTTTTTTTCTCTTTTTTGTGAATTATTTATACTTTTCATTAGGCTGGCACTTATTAATAATGGACAAAAGGTTTTAAACACAATTTTTTTTCTTTTGATTTATTTTTAAAGTGTACACTGGTGAAATGAACTAAGTTTGTAACCAAAAATCTTAGGCTATGTCTTATTTACTTTTTGTCTAAGCATTTATTTCTCTTAAATTGCAAACTTAAACTTTAACTCTTTGAAACACTTTAGTATAAATTAAGTTTGAAAAAAAAGTTCTGTTTTACGATAACTTTAGAGGTCATGTGTTCCCCTCAACAGGTGGAAGGTGGCAACCTGATGATCGACCTGCCCATCCTCAACGTCGTCGACGGCGACGACCCGGCTGACGTGCTGACATTCGTGCTGACGGAGCAGCCCAAGCACGGCAAGATCGTACGGCAGACGCAGGAGGGCAGCTTCCCCATCACCAACTTCACCCTCGACGACATCACGGGCGCCTCCACCATCGAGTACGAGCACGACGACACGGAGACGAACTCTGACCTCTTCCGCTTCTTCTTGCTGGACGGCAAGCACAATGTCTCGCAGACCGTGCCCATCAAGATCTTCCCCGTGGACGACGAGACCCCGCGCTGACCATCAACAACGGCCTGGAGCTGGAGAAGGCGGGAGAGATCAAAGGCCATAACCAACGACGTCCTCAAGGCGGAGGATCTGGACTCCAGCGACCCGGAACTGACTTTCATCGTGCGGCAGAAGCCTAAGTATGGCTACCTGCGGCGCTTGGAGGACCAGGTGTTCATCAACATCACGCAAGGCGCCAACTTCACGCAGCGTGACATCGATCTTCAACGGGTGCAGTACGTCCACACTGGGCTGGAGGGCGTGCGGGACCTGATCAAGCTGGACGTCACGGACGGTTTGAACCCTCTCATCGACCGTTACTTCTACGTCACGGTGGAGGGTCTGGACATAGTCTTCCCGCGGGTCGTCAACAGGGGCGTGGAGCTGCCAGAAGGGGGTACGGCTATCTTGTCCACGGATCTCTCAGCGGAACTGACTTAAACACACCAGACGAGAACTTGCAGTTCATCGTCACCAGGCGCCAGCACGCGGGTGAGTTTGATCAGCCTGTCCCCTTCACTTGTTACTTTAGATTTGATGTCATTTCTATCCTTGATGAAAATGATGATGAGACTGATGGTAACAACGGTATCAGCAAAGACCTGTTATTTCATCGTGCACTGTAGATCATTGCTTTAACTTAATATTAATACTAATTAACTTCGTCTGAGTTAGTTTTTCTCACAGGGAAACAACTCTTCTCGCGTGCAGGTACTTGGAGAACTCCGACATGATCGGCGTGCCCATCACCACCTTCACGCAGCTGGAACTGGCCGGCAACAAAATCCGCTACATCCACAACTCGGACGACGAGATGAAGATGGACTCCTTCGAGTTTGAGGTGACAGACGGGTTTAACCCCGTGGCTCGCACCTTCAGGATCTCACTTAGCGATGTGGACAACCGGAAACCGGTGCTGATGTTCCAGACTTTGAGGCTCAAGGAGGGCGACCAGAAGCTCATTACGCCCTTTGAACTTAGTGCGGAGGATCGGGACACTCCTGACGAGAGCATTGTGTTTACAGTGACTCAGGTGAGCATTGTCTTCGTGAATAATGATGATAATTTAGGCGTAAAGATTTTATATATATATAAGACAGACCAAAACTATTTTCAGCTCGCGAGTAATGTTCTTGCATGCTTGCACAGGTGCCAGTCCACGGTCTGCTGCTGTACAACTCCACCCGAGTGGTGACGGGGTTCACGATGGAGGACCTGAAGGAAAACCTCATCAGCTACCAGCACGACCAGTCGGAGACCTTAGAGGACAGCTTCTCCTTCACAGTCACTGACGGCACACACACAGATTTCTACGTGTACCCGGAAACGGCCTCCACCACCCGAAGGTCCCAGACAATGAACATTGAAGTCATACCCGTGGACAACGGCATACCACAAGTAGGTATCGCATGCACAGCTAGGTGGCGCTGTTTTCAGGAGAGTAGTTACAATTACTTTGGTGCTTTCTTGGAATGTTTCCAGTTCTTTTTTCTATAAAATTATCGCAAAGAAAATAACTAATTCAGGGCACGTGTGGCTAAAATGAAGAAAGATATGCAATGAACAAGAACAAAAAAGTCTGGGTGCGGATTTACCTAATTAGCCAATGGTCCTGATTTTCTTGTTGGCTGTAGCCTTGGCAACATTTGTATGCAAACTTGATTGCTGTCTTTCCCTTGTTAGGATCTGATACATGTTTTTCATCCTTATTACCTTTATCGAGTTCTGCTTCCTTCTGAATGTGTGCGTGTGTGTTAGGGTGCATTTATGTATCTGTGGGTGTGTTCGTGAGAAAGCACGTGTGTTCAAAAGTAGTTTGATGATGCGATTGATGAGCAAAACATTTCGATGTAACATCCTAGGATGTTGGTAAGACACTGGACAGAGACAAGAGTTAGAAACATTCTCCCCGTCCCTACCAAAAATAAACACCAGTCTTGTGGTCAGTCTGATTCTCTTGGATTCTTGCCCGGCCACACCACAAGGTACTTACAATCTTCCACTCATCAGCTTCTTGCCACACTGAACTTACTTCTTTGCTCTGTCCTTTCCATAGGTGAGCATTAATCGTGGTGCATCTTCCTTTCGGAGCTTGGCGGCGGAGGGCTGGGATTCCGTATTTCATCTCGCGTTCTGAGCGTGGAGGATCGAGACTCCCCTGACGACGGATTGGTGTACATCTTGACCGCCCCTCCTAAATATGGCTACCTCATCAACCGCGCCATAGGCAATCGCAGCATCAGCAACTGGACTCAAGGTGAGGGAAGAGTGCCGTGTGCTAGCTAACACAGGGAAGTGTGGATGGGTATAAATATTTTAGAGTCAGATTTCTTTCTTTTTCTGTTTGTTCTTTCATTCGTTTATTCTTTTTTTAATTTTTTTTAAAATTTATTTGTTAATTCATTTATTTTTTATTTCTTTTTTGTCGCACAATTTTTTCTAATTAATGAAGTAGAATGTTCCTGTGTCTTGCGTGTCCGTTTATATCCCATGCTATTCCTACAAGCCAGAGAGAATGCTACATCTTATGATGCTATTCATAGCTCCTCTGTCCTCAAGTGTATCTCGAGTTTATATTATTGGACTGCTTGCAGACGATTTTTTTCCCAAGTTAATTACTAAAAAGAGGCTGGTGTATACAAAGATTCCGGTTTAGCCACGTTTGAGTTTACTAAAACGAGGTTGGTGTGTTCAAAGCTTCCGGTTTAGTCACATTCATATTGTGTTTTGGCTCGCTGAGACTAACAGCGGAGAGAGCAGTCCATCTATACGTCCGTGGGTGTATGTCGCGTTACATCACTGAGGTGTTTCATCACTGATGGTGTACGTATATTCTAACACACACACATACATTTACACACGTGCACCTACATACACAAACACAAAGTACACGCGCCCTCTCGCTCTCTCACCCACCACGCCCGCAAACAGACACAAACTCGCAGATCTACATTCGTGCCCCAACACGAAATATTTTGTTTGGAGGTATGTTGGATATCGTCTAACCTCTGCTCCCCAGCCTTAGACGAAGACGGAGGACCCTTAGGTTATCTCCCAGCCCCGATGTCTTTGTCTCTTCAGAGTCTCGAGGACTCCAGTTTGTTTCCGTTTCTTGACGACCCGTAAAGTAGTCACACCTCTTCCCTCTGATGGTTGAATTTATTTTCATTGACTTACAATTCAGAGGCCATGAATTTTTAGAAAATAGGTCCCTACTTTTAAAAGTGATTGCCTTTAAAAAAAAGTTTTATAACATTATGTTCTAAGGATATCCTTGCTAGAAAATAAATATTTGCATGTTTATATGCTGTCGCGATGTTTTTTCAAACATGCTGCTGTTCAGCGGGCTGTTCTGGCAAAGAAAAGATGCCAGTGCCAAGAAAATACTGACAAATGGCAAGTAAACGATGCCAGTGTTGCTGCCACACATTGGCTCACCCCGATTGTTGGTCACGTGCACGCCACAGACAACTCTGACGTTTTCACCCTCCTCGCAACTTTGCTTCACCTCTCGTCATCACCGAGCTCTATCTCTCCCCTACCCTCCCTTCAACCAGCCCCCACATACCCTCCCTTCAACCAGCCCACATATTGACAACATGAACATCCCCTCCACCCACCCGACCAGCCCCCATCAAGCTGCCTTCTCCAGCGTCTCCACCTCCAGTCTCCACCCTGTTCATTCTCTGCATCATTAGTAATGAACCATCAAGGCGAAGCCAGACAGCTGGCCCTGGTTCGCGAATCCCTTAGCGAAGACAGCGAATTATTCCGAGCACAGAGTAAACTAATCTCTGTAATTATCACCACCTCGCCCGTCGCGCTGCGCTGCTCCGACTGAAGTGTCGAGGTTCATTACCACAAGGGGCATGGGGTACAAAACCGCGGCTTTAGACAATCTTTTTTTTCCAGGATATAGAGATAAAGATAGATTAATACAGTACAAAGATTTTGTTAGAAAAATCAGAATCAGTGTATATTGTAAATGTAAATGCATTTTCACTGTAAACAATGGAACCTTCAGGGTGGGTCACATGAAACCATTTTATTCCACCTCTGATTATGCGGAAATGTACCGGATTTATGTGGTCCGCCTTGTATAACAGTATATATATATTGTAAATTTACACTATATGCTGTAAACCAATTGTGTACAATATAAACAATTGTTTACATTGTAAAAAAAAAAAAAAATGACTGCTTCAAGTATGCCCGTAAATGCAGCTCTTGACATCCGTGACTGCAAATTGTTTTTTCTTGTTCAGCAAGTATTCTTGATATAATCTACATATCCTTGGTTAACCCCAATGAATAAATTTCCCAACGATAGCTTTTTGATAAGGAATCGAGTTGAGGATCAGGGTGCCATGATCTTAGAAGCGGACATCATATTATTCATCATATTTCTTAGGCGAACGAACAACAACGATAACACACTCGCAAACAACATCTGAGTGGATGCCACACAGACACACAGTGGATGAGAGACAAACAGCCAGCTTGTGTACAAAGAGCAGACAGACGAGAGGAAATTGTGATTGACAAACAAACCGACAAGAGACTGGATAATTACGGAACAAACAGCCGGTTAGCCCTGTAAACATCTCGATGATGTGGACTCTTGCCAGAGATGAAAGAAAGGTGCCGAGAGATGTCTTCAGTGGCCAACCTTTCCTTGTATACTGTAGACAGGCGCTGGCAATAACCGTTTTCCCAAGGACCGCTTGATTGACAAACAAACCGAGGGCAAGGACTAATATAGCATTAAACAGTTTTACCAATTACTGTATGTATGTGGATCTGGCGGGCGGGCCAGAGACGACAGGAGGTAGGATCCGTGGCCTTTCCCTGCTGTAGACAATGCCATTGGAATCACTTTTTGGGTAGGAAACCAGGGAGTAAAATCATTTTATTAGTCTCATGAGCAGACATTGCCCATCCATCTGGAACAAAGTTAAATACTGCTGCTGCATTGTCATGTCTATCAGTTGGCTACTCTATTGTTGACATACTAGTCGCAATCGCTGTCTATGGGTCTAGACAGCTAGAAAGCCGCTGGGTATTGGTATCTAGACATCTACAAAGCATCTGTCTTCGTAATCTTTCAGCTGTTCGTTGGCTATCCTACTGTCTTCCCATCAATCACCAGCTCTGTTGTCTTACTGTCCTCTGAACTAGCTGTCCTCTGGCTGTCCCTGGTTGTCAAACAACTAATCTCTGTCTTTGTTGTCCTTCGATTGCCACCTGGCCTGTGACCCTCCCTTACGAGTACTTCTCTTGACCCAGAGTTCACCTTCATCAGGAAATACCTTCACACGGGTGGCCATCAGACCTTTCCCTGTTGTTTCTACAGGCAACAAGAAAATAACTGCACGTTTTCACACGCAACAACTTTTCTTCGTGAAAGCAATGCAGTGCAGGGCGAAATGACCCAGACATCAGAGGTGGGTGTAGGTGAGGCCTGGCTATAGTTCACGAGCCCAGAAAACCGTGTAAAGATACTTGAGTTACTATTTTAATCTCGAAAATCTCTCTCCATTGACTAAAGTGGAGTCTAAGAAGCCTGGAACTCCACTGGCTTTGTCTTTGACATATGGTTCGGTATTTTGGTGGAAGGAAAAAGTCATCTGGGTGAGAAAGTCCTTAACTGATGAAGTAGAAAATTGGTCATGGTTAATTTATTAGAGAAACAGAATGACTAATATCCCGAGAAAAGTTCTGACATACCGAAAGAATTTTATTTGACATTGATTTTGACATCTGTGTGAAAGAGAGACAGAGTGAGTGAGGGAAAAAATAGACTTTTTACCATTTCTCCCCAACCCTCCCAACACCCCCTCGTACTTTACATCAGCCAACTGTTCGCCAGCTGTCGGTAGAACTCAGCTTGCACGTGCATTTCCTATTTTCGTGCCAACCGTTGAGATCGTAGAATGTGCCTTGAAAACATATTTTGACGAGCAGCCCTACACGAGTTTGAGGGGGGCGCCTCTGTAGCCCGGAGGAAAGATGCTCCCGACACTTGTGAGGCAGAACTGAGAGCGCAGAAATCGATTCTTTTTCAAGCCAAAATCTTGTACTCCTCTCCAGATGGGACTTGGACAGCCGGTCCTCCTTCTACCATGAGACGGATTATGAAATGCCAGGCAATCTATATTCTTTAAGAAAATTTGATAACATGTTTTGTTATTTTGTCGGTATGGACAGAAAGGATAATTAGTTTGTTAATTAAAAGCTCGGAGATTAGTACATTGCTGACAAAAAATTTCCGGTGGATTAAAAATAATGTTGTCTTAAAATTCTTTATTACAAAAAAGAATCAAGCACTTTTTAAATAATATTCTTCAAACTGTTTTGGGGAGGAACTCACCTTTGCAGACCTACAAAGATGACAGCAAATAATTATAGTGGGTTGGTCACGAGAGATGTGTGGCTGCAAGGAAATATCTTTGGTGTCCTGTTGTAATAAATGATGTCTGCTTGCCCAAACATTAAATACTAGATCGAAGGGGGTCGATACAAGTTTTTGAGAGACTGAGAAGGGGTGGCCAAACATGGCCAGTTTTGTATTCTTTTCAGTTTTGAAATCGCGATTAGTCTTACAGAAGCAGAAGAAGATGTACGTTGAAGGGTAGATAAGATAGATAAGATAACACTTTATTTATCCCAGAGGGTGGTCGGCGACTCAAGGGGTATCAAGCTTAATGCCAGTGTCTTCTGCTGTCCTGTCCTCGGCAGCATCGTTTACCAGCATTTCTCAGCATCAGTCTTCATTAGTGGCATCAAATCTTAGGGTTTTTTTATGCTAAGATTAAGATTCTTGCTCAATTTCTACCCCGTTATATTTCATTTCTTTTTTTCTTTCACATTATCTATACAAATACTAATAGCTGTATCACAGAATCTTTAAATTTCTCAGCTGTAACGGAGCGAGTGATACCCGAAATGCTGAAAGGAAACCATCCACATCAGCGCTTTTGTGAATTGAATTCTGGAAAGGAAACAGCCTAAAATATTTGGTTTGAACCTCTCAGTGTCTCCTGGCATCGATTGTCAGTATTATCAACTGCTCTCGTGATGAGAATCTGTCTCGTCTGAGCCTGTCTGGTATTTAGTATCCCCCTTTCTGGAACAAGAGCAGGAATGAAGTGGGTGGCGGCTAGCCTTGTACATTCATCATAGCGAAGTAGTCGGTCATTGGCGCTGAAGAAGCTCAACTTTTCTAACTAAAGTTTTTTATATATAATAAAAACAAAGAGGAAAGTTTACATTTGATGTCGACGCCGAGGTGAAAAGAGGAAGAATTGGTTTTCAAGGATTGGACTGTTCGTTCCAGACAGGACCTGTCCACTAGGCCTGTGGGGGCTTTACATCAGTTGTACGGGTGGAGTAGCATAATTCTTCAACTGATACCATTCAAGGGATGAATAAATGACCTTTGTGAAAGGTAGTTCATCTAGTCATCATCACTGACAATCATCCCATCAGAAAGCAGTCACCTGCGACTGCGGCTTCTTGTCATCACAGGATTTCTCTCCGTCGGTCTGGCTACCCGCAGCTCCCCCCCGAGGCATTTCTCTCGGTCAAAAAACACTCGACAAGCATGAGGTTTCTAACTCTGTTACAGTCGTCTGTAAATCAGAACATAATTATCTTGTGTGTGGCAGGGTTATTGGGCAGCGGCATGGCCAATAAACAACAATACAAGCCAGGCGGGCTTGACAGCATCTTCCTACTATTGTTTCCAAAGCTTCATTAATAAGGCATTCGTGTGTTCCTCCTCTCGCATGCATATTTATTTACGTCCTCCTTCTCTCTCTCTGCAACGTTTGTGTTTGTCTGCTCTTTATGTTTGACTGTGTGTACGTGCGTGCTCCTGCTCTTTTGACCTTTTTCTTCATATTACTAGAAAATTTCTCGGTCGTAAAGATATTTTTACAGTGTACACCCCCATGACCGCAAAGCTGTGAAACAAAGATGATGATAAAAAGGCCAACGTCTTTGGTTGGACTTCTGTAATTATTTTTCTGTCTCCTGACATACATACACAAAAAAAAAGAAGAAGAAGAAAGACAGTGTAGGCAGACAGCCATACACAGCCTGCTGTGTTCGCATGGTACCGTGCTGTGATTTATGAAAACCATTCGGTTATGCGATCCGCCTACGGTCCACGCCAGGCCCTCCGTCTGACGACACGAGGACTAGTCGGCCGCACCTTCTCCTCAGCCGTCGGGGGGTCGCAACCCGACTCCGGCATTGATTGCTGAGCTGAGTACAGGCAGATTTTTTTTTTTTTCTTTCTCTCGTAGACCCCGTGCCAGTACTTTGCTATAATAATGTACTATAATGTAACAGATGGAGTCAATGTTGCAGTGTCTGGCATGACAAGTATGTACATTGATATATACTTATTTTTTTTGTTTTGTGTATGTCTTTCTAAACAAACAGGTTGATAATACTCGGTTAGACTGTGCATGGTCGTGTAAGTGCGAAAGATATTTGTTTGTTTGTTTTTTTTTTTTTTTGTCTTTTTTATCCCTCAAAAAGTACTTAACTGCAAATATTCTAGCGCGTGAATTGAGGCGGACTTCATTGTGAGGGCTTCAGTCGGCTGAAAAATTGAAGGGCCGTCTGTGGGTGTGCTGATAAAACAAATCTTAATGTTGTTAAAGACAAGTTGTAGAGTGTGAAAACATGTCTGAAACACCAGCCCTTGTTGCTTCAGACTGAAAGGTCATTCAGAGTGCACTGCGTGCGTGCGGGTTTTTTTTTTTTTTCTCCTCCAAATCACTTTGTTTCGCTTAGTGCACACATTCGGAAAACTATTTCAGTAAGTACCCCACGTTCCGCCCTTGACATACAGTCCTGTGCAGAAAAAGGTCAAAATCGTGATGCCATGAATTTTCCCGGACATGCCTCATTAACATAACGGTATAATCGGTCTCCCTCACCCGACATACCGGCAGTCACGAGGCTTTATTTCATAGGCCAGAGAGCAGAGAGGCGAAGATGAGAAGAGTGCAGCGGATAAATAACACAAGAACATAGTTTATCATTTTCAACTCTATTTTATAAATGCTACAGCAACAGTTAAATACAAACGTCCAATCCTAACCTTAACCTAAAACTCTACATCTACAATCAATCATCTTACTTTAAAAAGTCCTCCCTCGTGCTGACCTCTCACCTCTCCTCAACGCGCGTGCCTCGCGACATCTTTGTCTCTGTGAAGTATGTAGGTAAAAAGAAAGAGCGAGTCACGGGTATCCTCTGCTTTTATTTACCGGGTACAGGCTTATGGGATATGTGCTAACCAGCCAATCGATGAGTGACCATTGGTCCACCCCTAAATGGTTAGAACCCCACCTTGTGATATATATATATATGTTCGTGATATCGCAGGAAGGAAGACAACTTCGATATATATATATCAGTACAGGTCACGAGTTCACTGAGAGACTCTTCTGAACTCTACTCTCTCCTCATGTTAAGCTGAGAAGGTAACAGCCAAAAAGCTCACTAGACCCATAAAACATTTTCTCGGTGCTTTTATACTCGGTGAACAGTTCACATTCCAGCAAGGCAGACATGGAGTGCCCATCATGTCCTCTGAACTCTGGCAGAGTGATATTTAGAGAGTTGAAATTCCTGAAATAACACCCCACTTTTTCTCAAACTACTCTTGCCAGAGCAACGATTTTCTTTTTACCTTGCGTTATTTTGTTTGGCATCCCAAATCCATTTTTGTTTTCTTGAGCAGGTAACACATTTCACAGTTCTCTTTCTTTGTACTGAGCGGCACCTGCTTCAAAAGACTGAGCCAGACAGGTAACACTACTGCATCACCCAACACACCTTGTGTGAGGTTTCATGGTAAGAAAACGCTTCTCTGTAATTTTAATTTTTAGAGCCTGTGGAAGTTAACGGATCCTGCTTCTCGCTTTAGTCTGCCAGGTATCCTGGGGAAACTAGGGAGGTTTGGGTTTTCGACAGGTATTGGCCGTAAAGCACGACAGTGGATGGGAACGGGAGGAGTGTAGGAGGGGGTTGGTTTAGAGTGGTGAACACCCTGTTTAACAAGTACAGTATACTTCCTTTGATCTTTTGCACATCCCTTTAAAGTGTTAACGGAAACTGTCCTTCGTGACTTACGAGTGTGACGGAGTCTGCTGGAGTGATTACTGCAGGCAGCGCGTCACGTGACGATAATGGGTCTGAAGACAAGGAGGAGATGCAGGCTCAGCACTGCACTCGGGACCTGCTGATGCTGTTTATCTGTCTGACTGTCTCTCTACCTGCCTGGCAGGCTGTCTGTCTGGCTCTGTCTTTGCCTCCTTGTGTGCCAGCCTGTAGAACGCAAAGAACGTCCTCACTTGTTCTTGAACTAATGGATGGACGGAGAGGAGGAGGAGATGTGTATATTTTATGGATGGATGCTTGTCACAAACAGGAATACTTTTCCATTTGGGGTATACTTCTCGACTTATTAATTAATTAAATTATTAACAGGTAAAATTTTCGGTTTTCGGTCCTCCGAAACAATCTTGGGAAGGGGGATGTCACAGGTGTGTGTGTGTGAGTGTGTACGCGCATTGTTGTGCTCACCTGTGTACATGTATGCGCGAGCTATCCTTGCTGCACGAGCAAAAATTTCGTGGAGTCTTGCACCTACGTGAGAAACGACAGGTACACAACAAATAACTCACTCCTTTGACTGAACCAAAGGGAACACCAGTCCCTTGCTATAACCATTCTCAAAACTGTTCGTATTTTTGCAGACGAAGACAAAGTGGGGAGGGATAAAGTGTGGGTGGGTGAGGGGAGCGTAGAGCAGATGGAAAAGAGCTCTGTGTCTCCTCAAAGTCCCTGTGATTGCTTTTCTTTAAAAAAAAATATCTCTGCTGCCTTCATGGCTGCATTTTATCTCTGCATCTAGATCAGGGGTCTCAAACTCATATTAGCATGTGGGCCGCAGTGGAAAGTAACAGCCAGTCAGCGGGCCGCACCACGAAAGAAATGTTTTTTCATTAAATTTGAACACTACTGTCACTGCAGTTAGATGCTAAAATAAAGTTTTATAATTATTAATTAATTTAGTGTAGTTTATTACATGCACAGGCAGTTTAGTTTATTAAAATAAGTTGACGTTGTCTCTGTCACTAATAACGGGGGTAATTTTCACTGCGGGAGTTAATCACCAAGCACAACATACATATACACCGCGGACGTGGCCGAGGGCCGCACAAAAATGTTTCGCGGGCCGCATTTGGCCCGCGGGCCGCGTGTTTGAGACCCCTGATCTAGATGGATCTGGAAGTGCTCTTAGTGCTTGTAGGTAGCTGCTCAAGGTCCTTCAACCCAACTCTTTCCTTCCTTCCTGCCAAGCATCGTTGATACAGTAGGTGAGCACTCTTTATAAAGCTGTCGGTCGGCGTATATCGGTTACAGTATGCAGTTTTTTTATTCATATATTATACACCTGCAGTGTTTGTGAGTGTGTACGCGCGCGAGTGATTAATTTTCTATTTAGGTTGAGTCTGTCTACTCAGTTATCAATCTCTCCATTTCTGAATTTATCTTTCTAGCCAACTTTCTTGCCTGGAGGTAAAGGAGAGGAGGACCCTCTTCGTCTGTCTTGACTTTCAACTAGTCTGTCCATTCATTTTGTCTGTCCACTTTTTTAAATTTTCAATTATCTGATTTATCTGTCCCTATTGCTTACGTTCACGATGTTTTCTTTTTTTTTTTCTCCTGGCTGTTCTTTCTGAGTTGATTTTCATCTCTCAGTTTTTCTCCTATCCCTTTCTCGCCTTGTTATGCCCTTCGTTGTCGAAACAGCGTGAAATATCGACAAGCAGACAACACATCCACCGATTTACAAATCCACCCAGGGTGCCGAGAAAGTGACTCTGGGATACAGTTTGCTTTCCTCGAGGTCGGTCTGTTTGGAACAGTACATTAGAATTCCATCCCTTCCTTTTTCAGTCTGTCCCAGTGTGTATCTTGGCGTGTGCCGCTCCTCCGCGCTCTCACCTTCACAGCCAAGACTCTTGTAACCGGGTCAACTCGACCCTAGGACGAGGTTGCATCTTCCCTCCCCCTCACACGCTTCCTAATCCCCACGGCCTAACGGATTCGACCTCCAAACCCATCAGCCCTCCACCCCCTCCCTCCAGCTGGCTTTTCCGACTCCATTGCGCTGTGCTTGTGTCAATTCCAGATTCCAGGTTTGATTCTGCTGCTTCTCACTCCCACCCCGTCCCGTCACATCACCTGAGGCGGGTACTGCCCTTTTGATTCTGGATGTTCGTGTGTTGTGTGCGGCGCTAGTGCCGTGCTGTCCCTGATGTATCCTGCTACTGCTGCTGCTGCTGCTTCCTGGAGCCCAAAGGGGTGTGGGTAGCGAGCTGGATGGTGGTGGGGTGTAGGGTGGGAGGAATTTACCGCCACGCTCTGTGTGGGTTTCATTCTTCCCTGGTGAATGATAAACGCGGGATAACCTGGTGCAGGATAACCGGAGGATAACCTGGTGCAGGATAACCTGTCTTTAAAAGTAGAAGACAGACTCTCACACCTTTATGATGAATTCTGGGATGTGATATCACAATCTCCTGGCTTTTTTCTACTGTTATACACTTTGTTAAATTTTTTTTTCGTTTTGTGCTGACATTTCCGTTACCTTAGTTGAACAGATAACCTTTCTTCGTGAATGCTTTGGCATTGTATATAGTCTTTCTCAGTAACCTGGAACAATGGTTACACAACATACGACAGCCATTGAGATATCAGAGCGAAATCCATATGCCTGAAATCCATGTGGTCTCATCTGGTCTCTTAGGTGCTCCCCTAAAAAGCGTTTTCATCTACGGGTGTGGACATCCAATATTTTATATACCATCCTGGTTTTGTTTTAATTTTTTTTTTAAGGGATATGATTTTATTTGTTCTCACGTATGCCAGTCTTCTTAACATAATCGTTATCGTCATCATTGAGATTATTGTCATTATCTTCATCATCATCTTCATTTCAACCGACCGATGAAAGCATCGTCTTTGTTACCAACCTGGATACTGAGTCTCCAGTGGCGCAGGGTCGGCGGGTGCATGGAATTAACTGCACTTCCAGTGTTTAGCCAAGAAATGTGTGTGATTATCTGGTAATGATGTGGCGACATCTGTGGGGCATTACGGACTGGGATAACTAGCAGGACATTAGCGACTGGGGTAGTAGTAGCAGGACACAAAATCTGCTGGTGTCATTCTGTCTTGTGATTGTAGTGTACTGGATTCTTCTTCCCATCTCGCGCGCACGCTGGAGAGACGATGATAGAAAAAATAAATCCAGTGCGGGACTCATTTGGCAGAAGCTGATATTTCGGCAGAGGAAGAAGTATTTCTCTCTCTCTATCTCCAATGGCAGAAGGCACATCGGTGGCAAAAGGTACTTGGCATGAAAGAAAGTTTGTCGGAATGTCTTGCCAGTCGACATTTTTGGCGTCCTCTCCGTGATACTCTGCCAGCACGACTCGTACAGCAATGTTTTCATTACGAGATTCTGATCCTCCTGGTCGCCGATGTACAGTTGCTATGGCGACCGTGCATGCAGCATGTGGTTTCTCCGGTAGCCATGTTTCCTTGCTAGGTGTAAACAGCGCCCCCCACAGATGCTAGACAGTGTACAAGTGAACAGGAAATATCTGCATGCCCTTTGTTCTGAGCATCCCAAAAGGCAAATTGTCTACACCCCTTCCTGCTGCTGCAGTCTTGTCACTCAACTCCCAAAACAACTTTTTTATGATGACCTTCCACGTTCCTCAGACCTTTGAAGCCTGACCTGCTCACAGACGAGATGCTCGTGGGAAAGGGCAATAACTGAGTATAACGGGCGAGGCAGTGGAGACAGGTCATCGGTGGCTGTATTCGACGTGGATTCGCATGTCACGTGACTACAAAAATAAAATTTAAAAAAATATCTTTTTGCGTGCGACCGTCGAAGCCCTTAACCCTGAGGTGCTTTTCCCATGATCTGACCTTTTTGCCCTCAGGGGCGGACAACTCGGACAGGCTGCACAACCACTATCCATCTCCTTTCCCTAAATTTACTACTATAAATAAACGTGGGTATAAGTCATCGGATAGATTTTTCTCTTTATTTTGAAAACAGAGAAAATAAATCTTCCTTTCTGCTCTGTAATCTCTATCGACTCATCAATGTTTCGTAAACCCTTTACAAGTCCAGTCAAATATTCGTGAAAAAGTAGAAAGCCAAGATGCTCACTCTGTAACGGACGTTGATGTCAGCCTCCTGTTTGGTCGATGACATGTTCCAGTTTCCAAAAACATTCCATCTTGAAGGTTGCAATTTCTATTCGCGGACTTCTGTCATGGTTCGACATTTCCATGGATGAAGTTGATCAGACTCTTGTGGAGTTTTGGCCTAATCGGAAAGCCCACGCTGCTGCTTCTCCATTTTATTTTTTAGTTTATTCGTGGAACTCGTGTTAGGACAGACAACAAGGTTATATTAAGTCGGCAATGATCAAAAGACTTCATTGTCAAAGCTTCAAGTTTTTAAGTAAACGGCTTTTGCGCCTATTAACGCATCAAGTTTCTCCTCCGCTAAATGTCAGTCTGGTTGTAAATAAGGATCAAATGAAAGTGAGAGTGCTCTAGAGATTCCTTCCTAAAACAGAAACAGCAAAAGAGCATTTGTTTCCATGCGCAAAAAATATCACTCGCATTTTCTCACTGCGCATGCGTGCATGTTAAGAATGTTGATCTAAGGGAGATGACAAGAGGATAAGGAACTGTGAGGATTATCTTCCTGTGCAAATACTCAGATTTTTCTAGAACATTTCCTTCGCTTTAATAAATGGACAATGAGCTATAGAAGCACAAAAAATCAAATACATACATATATAGCTGTAGACTAAAAATGAATATAACAATCATGCATAGACCACAACATATCTGTGGATACATATATGTGGACACAACAACATAAAAGTTTAATTCTGGGTTTAAAGAGGAGACAGATTTTGACACATGTGTTTTGCAATTGTACACCACAGAACTTCCATTTCAGATCCATTTCTCTTTATTCAATATATAATGACTCCAAAAGCCTGTCTGTCAGTCTCTTTCCCATGTTCCTTCAGTTCTCACCACTTCTATTTCATCCCCTGGTGCTACTTGTGTTTCGTTACCATGTGAGCCTCCAAACCTGCGCCAACAGCTGCAGATGTGCGGGAAGAAAGCCAAGCGGACGAAAAAGTGTATTTATTACACCTGTAGTATTTTCTCGTAACCAACCCTTCTATCATCCATTTGTCTCATTTGTTCATAAGACTAAATAATAATAATAATCCCTAATATTTCACGAGAATAGGATTTGTAAATCAGTCTTGTCCTCTGACCTTCCAAATAAAGCCTTGGTACACTAAGCTTCTTTTTTCACATCTTTCCCCCTCTCAGACGCAGGGAACAATGACAAAGGGAGGTAAAAGGAAAGTTACCTGTATGTGATAAGCTGTGTGTGTGTGTGTGTGTGTGTGGACGGGGGCTACCCACCATGTTGTAAATTTGTTCCTCCTGCGGAAAACAAATAATCACATCTTGTGTCGCAAAGTAAGTGCAATTCCATGTCGCCCCGTCACGGAACACGCGCTCGGAAAAATGGAGGAAGGTTTCCAGTGGCACCCGACTGAAATAAACACCATTTAAAGACAAGTGTTTACCAGGGAAATGTTAATCGGCGCTTAACCGAATCCTGGCGAGAAAGAGAGGATGCATGCAAGTTTTATTATGTCCCAGGCGCACGGCTCAGCAACAAAGTCGGCTACTTTGGCTTTTGCCGGGGAAAATATCCCCGGAGATTTCCAGACCCCCAGGTCTGGGTTTGTTTAGAAAGCATTGAGTGTGGGAGGTATATTCTCACCCTCTTTCTCTCTCTCTTTCGCTCTCCTCAAGTTCCGTCGTTTTCTTTTGAAAGCAAATGTGCATTTGATTTTGCGGGATGCGGAGGTAATGACCACAATTTGTACAGTCGTTGAAAAGTGCTTGTTTGTTTAACCGTGCTAACAATCGTAATTTGTTTCTTGTCGAGGGCTTGGTTCGTGTTAAACGGCTGCCTGACTCTTCTGTCTTCAATTTGTTAAAATGAAACAAGAAGGCAAAAGACGAATGAGAGAAAGAAAAGCAAATAAACGATGTATCTGTTGGATAGACTGCGATAGCCTTTGTGTGAGCTTTTTTTTGTTTGTTTGTTTGTTTGTTAAGGAGTATTCTTCGAATGAAGACAATCTTTGAATGGCGTATTCTTCGAATGAGGCAGTCTTTGAAGATGTCTTCTGTTTTACAGGACTTGAAGCAAAGAGCGTATATTTTGAGATGTTGCTAAATCCTTCGTTATAGTCGTTGTAAAAGATAAGATGGTGGGTAGTCACAAAGTATGTTTTTAAACACACCACATGGACTGACCTTATGTCGAGCTGCTGATGTCATTGACCACAACACAATTTATTTAAATGAGGCTTTGTCCTATCAGCAAGTCCACGTTTGTGACATCGCTGGAATAGAATTCTTGACCCTCCAAAACTCAGACGAGAACTGTGATTTTAAAATGTCGTATTTTGCTAACAGAGATAACCTCTTCTTTCTTCATGTTCTCATTTTTCAACATTGCCATCTGTCTTACTTTCTTTTACCGGGAGTCCTGTGCCACCTTTTGATCGCTAAATGCCTCTACACTGACATGGTGATACCAAAGGTTTTTTTTTCAAAGAAAGAGGGCATCTGCATTATAAATGTTTCTTCTGTGTTCGTGTTGTTTATCTCCTGTTTATTCTCGAGAGGAAAAGAAATTACAGCGTATCGCTTGTCAAGGATGTATATTCTATATTTTTTTATATACTGTAATCTGTAGTTCTTCATCACAAGCCGACAATGCTTGTCCATTGCTGTCCAGAATAAGCTCAGAAAAACATGGAAATAACATGCACCTAAATATTTTCTGGGATCTTTGTAGATACTGAAATAATGTGTATCTACTAATATATATATAAGGGTTATATACATAGGTACTACAGTCCTGGTTTGGACCATCTGTTATCTACATAGATATTGAAATGCTGGTGTCCAGGATCTGTAGTATTTACTTGCAGCTACTGGTGTGATCTTTTGGGTATTTACATAGGTACTCAGCTTCTTTGTATGATCTATAGTCTATATACAACGCATACCACAAAATTGGTTTGAAAGATCGGCGGTATCTACATTAAGGTTTCCTTACTTTATTGCCAGCTACTTTATCTTCTTTCTACTTGAGGGATTGGTGCAAAAAAATGACAACTTCTCTCCCGTTATCTAACATCTCTACCTATATTCTGCTGCTTTCTTTGCTCCCTTTGCTGTCAGATGATAAAAACCGTAACAGAATGATGAGATAATATCAGTTTTCTCCCTGAGCCTCATGCTATGTGAAATTTAGTTTTTGTTCTTACTTTGTTAGCTTTTTTTTTTTTTCTTTGGATATAAAATATAAATAATATTAGTCTTCGTTTACAGACACACGCTCTCTTTCTCTCTCTCTCACATTTTCTGTGTATTTTATATTTAAATACTAACTGATGTTTGGAAGTTAACCTGGACTTCACACAACAGATAATGGAAAAGCAAAAGAGATAATCTCAACGAACAGATGAGATAAGCTGATAATAAGGAGCCGTATTCATGAATTGATGGTTATCCCTCGGCCAAACGGGAAAATCAAGAAAAACATCTTATCTCAATAGTCCCGACCCACTGTGCAGACCCCGAGGGCATAGCTTTGTGTTACTTTACCACAGGGAATAATTGTCACTGATTCATCACTCCGGCCTCAGGGGTAAAGCAGCCTCCGCGGAGTCCGGACATCCCTTTGTAAACACGGAGACAAGACCCTTGCCCTTGATTTACCACCGACAACGACTTACCTTCGCCTCGTGAATACGGCCCAGACAACATCGTGGCTGGATGGCAGCTGTTAAAAGATGAAAGAAAATCAGAGCAGCCGTACCAAAAACGAGGAAGGAAAAAAATAGAAATGATCCGCCATTGCTACACTTAAGGAAGGACAGGCAGTCGGGCGAATAAAACGAACAAACCGGTACTTGAAGGTGGAAAAAGCAGTGATATTAATAATTATCAGAGATGTTAAAATGATTGCCGGGAAACGTGAAAGACGTTGTTGACGGGAATGAAGATACGAATCCCAGCCTGCCCTGGGAAGTCCTTGTTCTTTCTTTCTCTCTTCCCTTCAATCCAGCAGTCATCCAGCTCCGGTGCATGAACCACAAGGCGCCCCTGTGCGTCCTTCTGTCGGTTCGGCATCTTCTCATTTGCTTCGTCTGCTTCGCCATTAGCTGTACACGCGGCACGCGTCTGCTTCGTCTTATTTATGTTGAGATTTTTTATTACCTTTCTCACCTGCAGCTCCTTACAGACGCGCGTGCGTGTGTATGTGTGTGTGTGCGCGCGTGCGTGCATGTGAATATTTTCGTTTAATGTAGTGTTTGTTTCTCCATACCTGTTGAACTGGCGTCAAAGCAATAACATGTGTATTTTTCGGAACATTCTTTTAAAAATGTGTTTTGTGAGCTTACCTTAATGACACCTAACAACCTTTTCCCAATCTTGACATCGGCTTACACATCTTCTCGGTATTCTTATTAAACTAGTGAATCGCACAGCTCTACTTCCCAATAGTGACCCCTGGCAATGTTTGGTTTATATATTTATTCTGATTTCAACTTATTTCAATCCATCGCTCAGCGAAGTCTGCGTTCTAGCTTTCGAGAGATGATGATGGTTGGTACGGTCGGTCGCTGCTTAAACTTCAAATTTTCTGCGATTTAATCGCAAAAAAATACAACCGCTCACATCGGACCTTTTGCTGTACCTGGCTGTCTCATTTGTTCACGATCTAAGCCGATCTGGACCGAACCCGAAGAACCAATCTTGCGCATCCCGAGTAGTTCCGAATCCTATCATTGGCGCATGCGCAAGGCTGTTGCTATTCTACTTCCTGTCTCGTGATGCGACTGGCGTCAGACGGACAAGTGATAGCGAGAATCTTCTGTCTCGGGCACCGGAAGTAATCTGCGCAACCAAACTCATCATGCGGCAACACGGCAACATTTTCACTTGAGATGGTGCAATTTGTAATAAGATACTAATTTTACCGAGCGGAGTGATAAATTCTGCTCCCCGTTATCAAACCTCGACCCTTTGAACATCACAGTTCTCGGCCTGGCTTTTGGAAAGAGGTCAAGAACTCTTTTCCCGCGATGTCACGAACATGACCTGTTGATAGGACAAGACTTGCTGTGTTTTTCAGGAAATCGAGTTTAGGTCCATCCACATGTTTGGTTTTTTTTTCTAAAAAGAAGATTAATGTCAAATTCACATCACATGTTTATAACAATCTGCTCACATCTGTAAGGTCTATGAACTTGCTAGCAGCCTTGATCTTTATTCTATTCTCGATGGGAAATGGCTTCTAGAGGCTGATGAACTCACAAACCTTCATCTACCGTCATCTCTCCAGTAGGCTCCGGACGGAGGATGTGTGCTTTGTCTGCTGTTACCTGCCAAGAATCTCGTGCTGAAAATGAACCAGGTACACAAGATTACATTGGTGAGGGGGAAAAAAACCACAATAAACATCTGTAGGACCTTTTAACGCCGTCACCCACTTCCTTTCTTTCAGACTCCGAGATAGGACTGGCGCCAGTGTTACCCAACACAACAACACCTGTACGCATCAGTTACTTGTTGCAAGAAAGAAAGAGTGCTGGTGTTATCTTTTGGGGAGAAATGTTTCACTGGAAACAATGGTTCATCGTTTAGCCGATATTCTCCTAGGTTTGAGGATTTTGGTAAGAATAAAAGGTTGTAGCAACAGCCAAACATTTTTGATTTTTTTGCGTGAAGCGAGGATTTTAATCTGAATCTGTAAATGTTACCTGATGTTTTTAGTTTGAAGTTGGGATATCGCAAAATATTGTTTATGTATTTACATCGTTTATATCAAAATGTATTTGTGGAAAAAGCAGTTGAGCTGCTGGTGCCAAAAGAATACTCGCGACTGCATGGATGGGCAAACAGGTGACATACGTAAAATAGTTTTAAAGTGTTTCGGGAGTTGGTTAAAAATAGGTTTTAGTCAACAAACGGAATGGTTCAAACACCCAGACAAGCAAGCAAAAATTACCTTCGACTGTTTGATCTACCCTTCGATACCTCCCCTTCCCCTTCCTCCGGCCGCCAGCTTACGGACCGTGAAAATGCGCGGTCGGAATCGGCCGTCCCATCGTGCTGAATTCCTCTCATATTTCTGTCAAACTGGACACTAGAGAAACGGCCCGTCATGAATAAAACATGGCGTGGGGGGAAATTACCAGGAGCTTGGGCCTCAAAATCGTGACGGTTTTCCTTTTCTCCCACCCCTCCAGCCTCCTATCATTTTTCCCTCCCCCAACCCTCCACCACCACCACCACCATCACCACCACAGGCGACGAGGATTTTCGACATAACTAGTCATCGTGATGAGGAGGGCATACAGCCTGCAGGAAACTGTTCTAGAGGAGAACTGAGACTAGTGCGATTTTCTTCTCATTTTCATGCACGCTGCGCCATTTTTACCCTCAACAATCCTCCTGCCATCCCGCGATGTTTTTTTCCATCGTGTGCCACGATCTTACACTCAGGGTGGGTGGTGGCAAATGGCATCCCACTTCGTGATTGCTTGATTGGGCGAAAAAAAGCGATTGATCGATCGATTGACTGGTCTGGTGGCTGCTCTGGTTGATTAGATCATCCTAAATAAATACACGAAACTTTGTGGAGGGGTACGCGCATTTATGCATACGAACACACGAGCAACACCCCTACAACCTGATGAAGACATTTGATACAAAAGGGCGAGTAGGAGTAAATTTTTTTTTTTTTTTTGTTTTTTTGGACTGATTGTCGAACTTTATTTTTCGGAATGTCTGACATTTAGTTGCTCGATCATTAGCTACAACGAAATTATTAATGTAAGACTATCTGTATACTACACATCTAGTTTATGCGAAACTTTAGTGTCCTTGCTGATGTTTTGTAAACATCCAAAGCTTAGTTTACTAGAGATTACAGTGGCCACGCTTTTCTAGTTTGTTTGTTTGTTGTTGTTTTGGTTTTTTTTTGTTTGTTTGCTTGTTTGTTTTTGTTTTTGTTTGTTTTTTTTTTTAATGTCCAACATTTAATCTTGAACTCAGAAACTACTGTTTGCAGTTGTTGCTGTTTTTGTCCATATCCGACATTCAGCTTTTCCACTGGAAATTATTGTTTCCACACATTTACTATGTTGTTGTGTCATAACCTAAACAGATGTTTACATAAAATAGAGCGGCCACGTGTGTCGAGACTGGGGGCGGAGGGATAGGGGATGAGGTGTACTCAACCCGTCACCTATAGACCTCTCCCACACTTTCCCAGCATGCCTCTCTGCACCTCGACCTTTGTCATTTCTCACCCTGGTGGGGTACCTTGAGTCTCTCTCTGGTCTTCTCTCGACTCCGCAGCTTGGGTTACTCCGGGGTGAAGGAGCGAGCAAGTTGTACGAGTGAGGGTATCACACGCAAAGAGGGTGGAAAGGGTCTTGTCGGCACTTTCTGTGATCCTCACTTCAACTGCCTCCGCCTCTATGCTCACCCGAGGCCTTTTTTTTTCTTCTTTTTTTCATCTTGAAGGATGCTCTCTAGACGATCAATGGATAGGCTTCATGGAAGCTTTTGAATTTATGGTGTCGAGATTGTGTTAATATTTCTGAGTCCTCTAAAACTAATAATGAAGAGTTTTCTAGCCTAGAGGCATACGAGCCATGAACATAAGTGGTTCAGTGTCTCTAGGTCTCACCATGTGGAAGGGGGATCCCAGCCCTCTTCAACCCTCGTTTTTTAGTTTTCTTGGGTAAATCAAGTACCCATTTCTGTTGGACAGCTGCTATGTGGGCAAAGAGAGTATTAAGATTTTTTTTTCAAACATAGGAGCAAACCTCGAAACTTCACCGACCAGCAAGACTGCGCATGTCTGGCAGATAATGACAGGACTGAATCACGCGAGTATTATTCTTCATTCACTCCTTCCAACCGCTCGGTCTGTTTGCTAACTTCTCTCAGGTAAAAATTGCAGGTCTTGTCGGAGTTAGTTTTTCGAGCCGCCTCGACAATTGATGACAGAAGCTCGCGTTTCATGTCGCGTCGTAATCGGAAATGACACGAGAATCTCGAACACGGACGAGAACGATGTGAAAGACGGACGGCGGCGTGCTTGTGGATGTGAATGAGGGTAATCGAGCGTCGACTGAACATCAAGGACGCACCGCGGAAGTTCAATCGAGTCTCAAGTCCGAAACCCAGCACGACTGCAACCGTTTAGAGAGGCCTGGGGATGTTGTGATGCTGCTGCTGGTGGTGGTGATTGGACATCGTTTTGGTCGTTGTCGCCATCGTCTATTAACGATATGAAAAAATAGAAAAGGAGAAAGTGTGAAGAAGAATGGCTGGGCAGCAGACGATCAAATTTGCTATTTTCACACCCAAAGCACGCACGCACGCACGCAGGCTGAGAGAGAGAGAGCCTGTCATCATTACCACTTCAATCGTTTGCTTGAGTGAGCAGCGATTACTGGCGGATGATGCATCGCAAAGTGATTGCTGATCACAAGAACACGTTCTGTCCGTTCGCTTCACATCCCTTCCCCGTCATCTGACTCATGAGTAGACGATGCAAAAAAAAAAAAAGGGCTTGGAGTGTGGACCGTGCATCTTATAGGAGCGAACCTGAGAAAAAGAAGAAATAGCGATAATGATAATGTTGATAAGGATGGTACGGTGTTGATGACAGTTTGATTTTTTCTTTATAAGTTTATTATATATTTTGTTGTTGTTTGTTAGGGATTGGGCATATATGTTGTCTCTCTTGCTTTCTATCTCGCTTACTCACTTTTTCTCGCTTTCTTTGTATGTGTGAATATATACATTCATGCGCATGAGTGTAAGAACTCTCACCACAAACATATATAACAAGCAATATTATATATAGGTCAACAGAACCAGTTTCTCTACGTGAATTAGGTCACGATCTCTCTCCTCCAAACAACCAACTTTCGGCATATAGGGCTAAGTGGCCTACAGCCTGCGATGCTTCATCTCTTCTTTCCCTCCCCACCACTCTTGTCAACCTCTCCTCCTACACTCCCCCCTAGGTGTAAATAAGACATTTCAGTTGATGGGAGCTTGGCTCCGGAGCTCAGCGCAGGGGGATGGGAAGAAAACCTGGCTTCAGCGTTTGGTAATTCTCTTCTCTGATGGATCGATCCTAGCAGTAGGACTGACCTAGGACCGGTCAGCCCTTAAGATGAGTCACACCTCCGAAAGAGATGGAAAGATTCCAGTAGATCCTTTTTTTGTATATGGCCAGGGGAGGAAATTGAATGGAAAGAGGCGACGGCAATTTCTTCCCCCCTTTCCTTGCCAACCGTGGAGTTGTGTGTGTGTTGGGCTGTGGAAAATTTCCATCAAGTGTTAGGAGTGCTCTCCCACAATTCTATTCTACATAACATAAATCTTATAGATGTTGGCGGATTATGGAACGATCGAGGAAAATTTGGAGCGAAGGCAATCAGATTTTATGTATGCGACAGTTGGGAACTTGCTGGAACTGGGTCGCTTCCCGAGACCCGGAATCACTGAACACATGAACCGTGGTCACCTGCATCCATCGCCTTCCAAATTTTGTGGCTGAGGGCTCTATGTAGTCATGGGGATATATTTTTTGGTTTTATTTTTGTGTGTTGTTTTTTCATTGATGTAAACAAGCACACCCTTTTTAAACACAAATTATATTTGATGAAAAAAAATTGTTTTAAACTCTGCAATTTGATCACCTTCAGACAGATTTTTTCCGACTTGTGTACCTCCACAAAATTGGCGTTGTCTTGAATATGCATGTATTTATTTATTTTTTGATATGGCGAAGGCGGGTGGAGGAAGACAGGGTGTACATCCACATACATCGTCACAAATATTTGCATGTTTTAGCCATATCAGTACTAGTGTCGAGTTTCTAATGTTATAATTCTTTCGCAGATAGTCTGTGGACTTAACACGAAAACTAGTTTAGTAACTTGACCTCGTGGAGTCTGCTAGCTCAGAGAAGTGAACACTTTTGACAAGTCAGCTGGGTTAATGTTCATCTTCTGCACACGTATCTGACTCCCACGTCTATTGATGTTTGGTGTCGAATATGGAGATGAGCTGCACCTCACCCTCTGCTCGCCCTATTGAATTTTGGCCGACTTTCCTCGGAGAGGAACCGGGTCGGGGATGATGTTCTGTTGTTTGAAATCACCAGCGTCCCACTATAATAACCCACTGGTGATTATCTGTACAACAGCATCAGTGTTGGGGAAAAAAAATTCATTACCACTTTGGCCAAAACTGTCAAGCCACCATTGAACTGTTGAAGTCGTGAAGCTGTTGATATTTTGTCAGTCAGAAGGAATGTGGCTCTGGAGAGTGCGAGGAGGCAGTCTTTTCTTGAAAATGCTCAAACTGGCACATAAAACAAGTCATCTTTGAAAAATTTCACAAGCTGCAGACGGAGGGCAAAAACAAATAATAAAACGAGTGACATAATCTGAATTTATTCAGTCGTTATCTTCTTTCTTCTCGTCACATCACTGGATTCATCAGAGCGTGATATAAAAGACATACTACCACTACTACGATCTCTACAGAAATAGCAGCCACCAAAAACTATTTTAACATTATTACTAAGCAAATCGATATGACTAATCAATTTACAATGCAGAAACCGTTCTGTTGAGTCAAGTCTCGCGGGATAAGTCGAGATCGGCGCTGGCGTTATCGCCCTCAAGTCACAGATGTTGCTGTTGGCGATGTCCTCGTAACAGATGCTCTTCGTATGGACTTCGGACGGCCAAGCGATGCCATTACACTTGCTCCTGGCAATGAGCGTGGGAAGCGCGAGAGAGATAGCTGGTACCAGCACTACATTACCTTCTCTGTCCCTGTTCCTCAAAATTTCATTTCGCCGTGAATCACGATCACGTGACTTTGAAGCTAACGGAGCAAAAGCGTTGTGGATCGGAATAACCATGGTGACAGAGGCCACGCGTGTTCCTCCCGTGCCCCTTTATAGCAGTGTCCATAATAAACTTGTAATAAACATGGCGGCTGCGAGAGCTAGGAGATAAAAGTATTACCAGACAGGACCGGCACGGACGTCCATGAAAAAAATGTTTACGGCTTTCGTATGACATTTCATGAATGACCGACCTGCCGGAATATCCCGCTAACAGAACTCCACGCCTCCAAGAATTCTTACAGAAGCAGAATCAATTATATTTTTGATGTTAATTTAATTATTTTTTAACGTAGGCAGTTATTTTGTGCTACAGCTATTATGATGAAAGGCTGGTATATATGTTTACTACTCTGTGTAAAAAAAATTAGTGGTCTTACTGATGCTAAAAGAAGAGGAAGGGGAAAGAAAAAGAAGAAGAAGAGTGCAAGAAACTTTGTCAGTCCCTAGCTTTAAGGAATTAATCATGGAGAACTAGAAGCTGATCAAGCGGCGATCGTTGAAAACTACTTTCAAAAACTGTCCAATTGCGTATAAAAGTATGAATATAATGTTTTACATTGCCAAGTGTCCTCATGGATGCCGTGGATAATGACCAGGGCTAATTTAGCAAATTTGGCATAAGCCGAGGGCGATTGATTATCGTCTCTATACCGTCCTTGCTTTGACTGACATGTTGTAGCGACCTTTCCTGAAATAAATGTTTCTACAATAATAAAACTTGTAAAGTCGGATATGAGCCACTACATCATCAGTAACCTATAGCTCATCTTTCGTGAGTCACAAATCAATATGCTTTCACATAAATTTGAGTATTGCACATTAAAAAACTTCGAACATCTCTGTCTGTCGGTCTGTCTGTCTGTCTGTGTGTGTGTGTGGGTGCGTGGGTACGTGCGGAGGGACTTTTAGAAGATAGAGTCGTGGAAGTTCATGTCCGGCTTGGCGGCTGGAAAGTTCAATCCTCAAAGCCCGAACGTGTAGAACACAGGAGGTGATAACAGAAGCGACGGGTAAACCCGAGCTAAATCAAACATTGTGACAAGTCAGGAGATACTGGCTACAGCTGCGGCTTTTCCGCTGGACATTGCTTATCCACGGTGCTCATGACCTCTCTGACCCCGAGAAAGGACAAAGTAACAGGACGTGAGGGTATTCGAGTGACCTTCCCACAAAGTTTAACACTTTTCTTCTATAGTTTCTCGTGCTTCCCACGGACTTTTTTTCTCAGAGAAAAGTCTGCCGCAAGAAGATGCAAGACGATTAATTAGAATGTGGTTGTTGCTTTTTTACGCTCCTATTGTTGAGCAAGGACATCGACACTTAGAAAGAAACCGAAAGACAAAACAGAAAACAAAAACAGTAGTAGATGAACACGAGAATAAGTTTGAGAGCTCTCTTCCAGCCGTTTGAATGGTTGAGACGGTAAAACAAAGTAAACCTGACGAAGCGACAAGTTAATCGTTGATCGATGCTGACTCCTGAGAAAGGAAACAATCTGATTCATTGCCATCCTTTCCCACCCGCATCTTCTGGCCGGAAAAAGGAAGGGTAGGAGGAGGATTGTGTAAGGAACCCACAGACAAAACACAGTAAAGACCATCCAGCCCAGCGGAGCGGCGCACCCACACCTGACTCAGGAGGAGCCGAGCCAGGCGTTACGGCTTCACGGTTGTTGATTTAACGGATACAAGGCGATTGAGAGCGAGACGGCGGAAAAGGTCAGGATGTTGAAAAGATGGAGAACGGATGCAGTCGGGGCACGTGGTCTGCAGCGGATGGCTAATATCTGGGTGCTGCCCGAGACGAGCCGGTGTGAGATCGTTTCCCGATTCCATCTTCCACGACAACTTGCTTTCCTTCCTTCTTTCATCTGACCGCCTTCCCTGGAGGCGACGCCGGAACGGACCCCTGATCAGAGGGAAGTTGAACGGTCTTCAAAGGTGGAGCATGGGATAGGCCAATCGTCTGGTTGCAGTGTATCTATGGCGCTCTCAGCCTGGGCAACACTCGGTTTTCTTTCTTGACTTCAGGGAGACCTCGCCTGCCGTCTGGACCAACGGACTGAATGGCATAGGGAGGCACATGATGTCGTGTACTAATGCTGCTGCTGCTGCAAAGAAAAGTACTCCGGTCCTATATTTACCATTAGTTTGACTGTACAGATTCTACATCCTTATTCGTCCGCTCCTCGTTTTTTGCGGTCTGTCGGGGACGTCTCATCTTCATAAATCGTGGTTGTCGTAGGCTCTTTCTCGACGTCTGATTGGTAATTGTCGAAATGAGGGTGAAGAGGAAGTGATTGGCTGTAGGATTTTCGTGACAGCAATGGCTGGCTGTCTGTTTGTTTGTCTATCTCTCATCTTTTTTTCCCTTCTTCTTCCTTTTTCTCTTGTGTCTGTGTTTGCTATGGTTGGTTGACATTTAATCGACCGACTCTGCGCCTCGCGAACGCCATTTCATACATGCGAGAGTTGCTGAAGCATGCCGGTCATAGTGTAGAGTCGGGCTACAGACCTGGAAATCGGCTTCCTTTCCGCCTGTTGCCCTTCAGCTCTGTAAGTAATTGTTCGTTCTTCGCTCTCCTGGCCTGGACGTCAGAAGAACGCTTCTCTGCATCGGTCCATTTACGGTCTGAGTGAAGCAGACTTGCCTGATCATTGATAAGATAGTTCACTTAACGAACGCCTGACTCTCGTAAATCTCATCAGGTTATTGTCTGATAACAGGTGCTTCCCCCTAAACCACTTGTGGCCAATAAGAGTAAAGTAGTGTCTAGCAATAGTCAATGGAATTTCATCCGGGCACGCATTGTCCATTTTACTTACATCCACATATATAAACCTTACCAAAGCAGGGTCCTACATTCGAGAATGTGTGCCAGGTTAGGTCGGAAAAACCAGTGCATAGCTGTAAAGCTAAGGGGGAGGCAATGCTCGATGTAATTCCAGCATTTTTTTTTTTTTTGTAATGAACAGATGGAAAATACATTAACTTTTTTTTCAAGCCTTAAGAGTGACAGGATAAATGTTTTAGCAGAAGCGCAATCAGATGTTGGTGAATGAAAAACTTAAATGGTAGAAAGATTACAGCCTGTAATCTGTACCACACAGGAATGCCGATGCCAATGGTGGGACCTTTGGGAATTTCACTACAGTTACTACACTGTTCATCCCAAGCTATACAAAGTGAGCTTGGTCACCAACATGCAAAGTCGATTTGTAGGATATCTCTTACGGTAATAAATTTTGACAAAACGGATGTTAAAAGTTGCCAAGGAATATTTTTTGAAAGTATTTGAGGTGAATGAAAACATATTTTACAAAGTTGCCACATCATGCGTTGAGGAAGGTGGTTTGGAAAACCCAATGTCTGATGTCCTTATCGAACTTAAAGAAATAGATACAACCCTTAAGAAATTATAAACATATGTCACTTAATTTTGAAGTTGTCATTGCATAATGGCAGAGTAAGACCCTAAGCAACTTTCAACCAAAAACATGCAGGAGTACCTGGACATTTGAAAAGAAGCTCTCAAAGACCGGAACAAATATTTCCCCAGGCACGACGCCGACAGAGAAAATGTTCGAGGGATTATAGTCATTTCAAGAACTTCCTAACAAGCTCTGCCGGAAAAAAGCCCTGGCAGAGAATTATACACGCCTGCAAGAAACTCTCGTGAACTCTCGCGGAACAAAGAGATCTCGTGGTTTGATGAGGCTGAAGGTAAGGATGAGAGTAACAGCGTGTGTCGTGCATACGAACATAGTTCCACCCCCGCTCTCCCAGCCCTTTAGACACTTATTCTCAGGCACTCAAAGATGTTTGCTACTTTGCTCCTCAAGGAGCTTTCAGGCTGGCAGAAGTAAAGGATGGAAGCACCAAGAGGAAAGCTGAAAGTTCTTTTTTCTTTATGCTTCATGACATCCTCAGCGAGGGTCTCAGATCATCACTGTATCATCAACTTCTTTTCATTGCTGTACGTGTGTTTCATTATTATGTCAGGAGAGTTCTGTTCATTCTTATTGTGTCATTATTGTATGTTGATTCCGATTCATTTAGCTGTAAGAAACTGCAATACTGTCAGCCTTTAGAAGACACGAACACTGCAGTCAGACAGGATTTCAAAATTGTATTAGCATCACTTCTTCCAGAGTGTATTAAGAAATTAACCATCAGCGAGAAATTACACAAAACATTAATGCATTTAATAAGCTCACAGTGATTTTCCAAATCGGGAAAAAAATCCTCTTCCTTTCCCCACACCCCGCACGATAATTATGCCTCAACGAAACCAACCGATATCCGGGCACTTTCTGCAGATATAAGTTCTCATCATGGCCGCACACACAAACCCCAACCGGATGGCTGTGGTGATTTCCTCTTTGCAGAATGTTCCGATGTTTGCCCCCCTAACCCCAGCCCCTACCACCTTTCCTCCCACCCATAGATAGCATCATCGTTCAAGTGCAGATCGATTCGCGGCACCGACTCCCGGAACATTCCTCCATGGGAGGACCACTCAGCTCAGAGCAGCGATTACTGAGAGGCTGATGATAAATATAACAGTCACTACTGATTAGTCTACTGAGTGGATAAACAAGCTTGATTCTATCCTTTTAGGCCCTAACCCAGATTGCTGCATATTGTCAAGAATAATCAGTTATAAGAAAAAGGTCAAGGAAAAGAAGAAAAAAAGAAAAATTTGATGAGGAGGAGATGGAACTGTTGATGGAGGCGGTACAGAAGATCGCGATAACCGTGGTTTTCAATAAAAACTGAGCATGGAACATTCCTGGCGTTAAGATGTACACTTTTATTCTAAAAAAAAAGATTTTTATCCCTGTTTCTGTGATCATTTGGACAGATGACTGAGTCTTGAAGATTAGATTGAAACTTTTTCAAGAAAAGGGATGACAGGGGAAAAATGTGTGTGTGTGTGTGTGAGAGAGAAAGAATGTCCGAGCAAATGTTACAGAAAAAAAGAGAAAAATAAAGAGAAAGTGTAATCCTGCTGTTTCTATTTTAAGACACAAGACAATCAGCCACAAATCATTAATGATGACGAATGCAAAAAACCCTGACCGTCACAAAGGGACTTGGCTTGCGTCCACCCGGGGATTGATACGGAGGGTTAATATTCGGCGTGCTGGACCTGATAGAATCATATCGACCGCCCACCCCTATCCCCCACACAAGGAATTTATCGGTAATCTGCAAAGTGCTAATTAAGTATTTGTCCTCCCAGCGCCGCGACAAGCGGATGTGGCAATGTGGACACCATGAATATGTGTATGTGTGTGTTTGCCGTAAATTCATCGAAACTAATGAGTATTCGGCCATGATTAGCCTGTGTCTGATTTACATCCATGCAAACACATCTCAGTGGATGTTTAAATCTTTTTAAAGAGTTTTCGGTGGCTGAGCAAGGCGAAGCTTCTCTTGAGGTCGTTGATGGATGAGAACATTTGGTCTGTCGATAGTTTGTCAAAAAATATCGGTCACTGAACAGTATAGCCTTTGCAAGAACTAGCAGCTTAGTAACCTTGCAACAGAAAACATACTTCTGTGACGTCACCGGAAATAATTTCTTGACCTCAGTGACCTAAGTGAGAACTGCGCGATGTTCAAAGGCTTGCGACTCGAGAAGAGAATAGTTCTTTCCGGTGGGTGGTCCAGACCGCGGAATGAACGAAAGTCTATGACAAGATAATGTTTCGGCACACAGGTTTGCCCTTATCCTCTAACCCTTAACCTCTACCCTTTAACCTATCAGAAACTAAGCACCAGGTCGGATTCTTTGCTTCCTAGACAAGGACAGGGTATTGGCAGAGTCACGGTACACGTGCACGTTGACGAGTGTTTCCTTCACGTGCAGACAAATGAGGAGAAGACATGCGCGGGCACACCCACTCTTCTCTTGATTTCTCGGCCTCCAACGTAGGTGGGTGGGTGGGTGGCAGGGGGGCATAACTGTGTAAGTAAAGGGGTGGAAGGGCGCGGTTACAAGTCGCTTGAAAGAGCTCGCTATCTCCGCCAGCGGTCTGAGTCATCATCGCTGATTTCCTCTGCGTGCGTCTCACAAAGATTTGTTTCCACAACTCACGTGTTGCATCTGTGTGCGGTGGAAATCCCCGGGTCACGTTATTACCACGAGGACATGAATACTAACGGTCGTTGAATGGATTTTTTTCATGGGCCACTAACCTCTCTGTCGGTTGGACTGCTGCTCTTTCGACGAGATGTTTTCTCTTTTTATTTCCTTTCTCTGAAATCTCAAATCATACCAATCAGTACGAACTACTCGGGGACGAAATTTGTGTTATTTTTCAATGATAAAAGAGATCAGATGTTTGATTTGTCCCATACAGGCTATCCCCATCCCCTAGTACACAATTAGAAATTCGTTAAAATACCGATGTGTTCATTGTACCCAGTCTGTCATGAATGCCTAGACAATGGAAAAATCTGAATTAGAAAGCATTTATGTTAAATGAGTTTGTTTGTACGCATGTCTGTCCGTGCAGTGTTGTTGCACGTGTAGAGGACGTCTGAATTACAGTTTCATTATTATTATTCCAGACGTTTTCTTTAGACTGATTGTTTTCAGACTAAGTTCGCTACAAGTTGTCGGCGCGTGTGATCTCTCGGTCGTGTCTCTTGAGTTGCGCGCGCATCAGACACATAAATCAGCCGCGAGGGTGGAACGGGTTAATGGCGGGGTGCCCGGAAATCAAGATTAAAAATCCTGTGAGGAGGGGAACGGTTCAAACTTCACTACACGCCGCCTTGTAAGCTTGTCACTTGATGTATGGCGGCTTTACATAGGAAGAAAGAGAAGTTTGTTGATAACCTTCCTTTTCTACTTTCGACTTTATACTCTCAATTCTGAGTTGCAGCAGCCATAAATTTTGCATGTGATTGAAAGATGTAATTAAGTAAAATGATATTCAGTTCGATTTCCCAGTGAACCTGTTTTGTTGAGAAAAGTAAGAGGAGGTATAGACACGATCAACAACTGACAGATCCCCTCCCTCTGACAACCAGTGCGCGGGCCTTGAATATTTTTTGCTCTTTCAGAGAAAGGTCGTAGGAAGACTTCTGCTGCGTAAATAAAAGGATTGACATCGTACATCACTGGGCTACAAGCGTGGCTTGGACAGAAGAGTCCCTCCGTTCGACATTTAAGCTTGGAGATTATATTGCATGGTCTGCTGCTGGCTTTAGTTTGCTTCGCTGTGGATCCTGCGTCAGCGGGATGTCCGTCCACCTCATGCGCACAATCCCCTTCCCTATCCATCCCCTAGTCATCTGCTAGGGGCGGTAGGTACGAAGCGAGGGTAAGTTTCTGTTCTAGGACAACATAGAGAACTCCAGGAAGAGTGTCTTGCTTCCACAATTTTTAAGTGGGTATTGTTTTACCCCTGGAGCTTTAGTGGTAAAGCGGAAGAAAGGATCTCCCCATAAAGTAATACCCAGGGGGTCTGGACATCTATTATAATTTTGGAAACAAAGCCCTGTTCCTTGAAGTCCCCGTTGTGCCCCGGGGAAAGCGTCTTACTCTCGCTTCGTAACTACGGGCCCTGGTGTATCTCGCCCCTCGCCAATGATACCAGAGGTCTGGCTTGGGCGGGTGCGGAGAAACAATTACACAGCTCGTGAGATTGACCTTTGGACAAAGGCACTTTTGTCGTCTCACGGTCTAGGACCTGGCCGCTAGGTGGCAGATGGCAGCAGTGACGTCTGACTGTCACTTTGTCTCCTCCCCCTACCCACCTTCAGCCACCACCGTATCCTACTGTAATCACCGCCAAAGTGGCCGTCAACTATAATGTCAAGGTTGGAGTTCATGTTCTGCTGTCGATTGTTTGTCCGGGTGGTTATCACCTTAATTTGTTTTCTTCTTCTTTCCGGATGCTAGCCTTACAGAGACGGATGGCGACTGATGATGGACATTGATGGTATTGAAGACAATTGGACAAGAATCTTAAAGAGCAGGGGAGGAGGTGCGGAAGGTTTAAGACTTAGTCCTAGAAATTCGCCGTCTAATGACTTTCAGCAAGGGACATTGATAAACGAAAAAATTTTTTCGCGACACTTTCTTAGTCACGCCTCTGTATTCGCTGTTTATGGTCTCAAACATAAGTACAGGGCGAGATAACCGTTTTTGCTCCTCAGTGATCGCCAACATACGTCGGTTTTTTTTCCGTTGAAAAAAAATGTTCTACCGGAAGCTGCCGATTACGCCACCTGACGGTGATTAGCATGTGACATTTTCGTGCACCGATTGCAAAAGCGCTGTACACGCTGTAAAAAATTAAACGAAATGAAATAAAATTGTCAAAGGGAAAAACTATGAACTGGAGATTTTGCGGACTGAGATATCGAGGACATGCAATTTCTATAGAAATAACTCATCTTGCCAACTTTAGGAAATAACATTTATCTTCGAAAACTCTCTGCTTGCTTTTAGATGGACACGATTAGGACAGCGATGCATCTCCTGGACGTATTTACAAATAGGGTAATTCGCCATCGATCTTAAGTCGTATTTTTTTTAACCGAGTGATTGACAAAAAATCCAAAAAGTCACACGTTCGACAATGTGTCCGGTTAAGAAGCCCCTTTAACAAGACAAAAGCTTTCCGACTGAGAAAGGATTCACGTATTCACTGGCCTGTCGGTCGATGGTCCTTGGCACTCCGGACACAGCTGACAGACGATAAAAGACTTTTTGTCAGGCTTACACGGCTTCCGACAAATCTTTTTGGTTTACGAAGTTGTTCAGTCTGTTTTCGCTGTTCCTTTCCATTGATCATGTTATTGAGTAGGCGTTCTCGTGTTTCGTAATCTGTCATTAATTGTAGTAATGGAAATCAGAGGAAATTTGAAACCCTTCTCGAACCACTTTTTTTACGAACAACCCCATCGGACTTTATTCCAAACAGACTGAAAGTGATTTCAAGGTTTAAATCTTTGTCCTGTCGTGACTATAACTCACTCGATGGTCATTTCATTGCCAGACCGCTCGTTATTGCTGTGGATATCGTCAGATATCGTCAGGAGAGATCGAAAGGTCACGTGGTCGTGTCTTCCCAGGGTGCTGAGCGATATGCAATGGCGCTGTTACAGTTGGGAATGTTCGTTATATCTCCGTGTCTCACATAAAGATGTTGACCTTTTGTGTTGATGTAGATGCCCTCGTCACCTCTGTAGCCAAAGCAGCATCGCTCGTTAATTAAAGTCCCATTAGGAGAGGCTTTAGGTGAATTTTCTTCCCCTACCTTTTTGTCTGTACGACTGTCAGTCCTTCTCTCCAGCTGATCCATCTCTCTCTCCCTGATTTGCGCATCTGCTTGGTCGCGTGCTTTTTCTGTCTATGTGGGGCGTGCGTGCGCGCGCACATTCAGTGATCGCACGTGCGTCTGCGTGTTTGTAGATGCACGTGTCACCAACAGTGCCCGGCTGCATGGCGCTATCTGAGGTGTTGTAAACTTCGTTAGTAGCTACTTAGTGTCAGATTCTGACGCCAGTGCGGGCCACTCTACTTTGTCTTGATACATCCACACCTTTTCTTACATCGGAGACTGCTGCAGCCTCGTATCATGATCCTCACCTTCAGAGGCAACACGAGGAATGAAAGAAAGAAAAAATCTTGTTTATCCGAAACTGCTCTGGTTCATGCCACATTTTAAAAAACTTGTTTGACTTCTTTCGTCTACTTGATTTGCTTTCGCTTGCTAACCTCTAACCGTTTTGCTATAAACATGTTTTTAAGAGAAATAGTCTTTAAGCGATTAACAAGTCTTCTGGTAATAATACCTCTTCCTACTCTTAGGTTCCAGCTTTTCCCTTGGTATTTCCAAGATTTCCCAAGAACAGATTGGAAATGTAGATGACCAGTGTCAGCTTCAAAACTTTAAGAAAGAATGAAAAAAAAGGCCGAGAAACATACAAAAGAAGACTAATTTCAAATAACTTGTGATTCTGTTCCACTAGTAGACCTGATTATTACTGTACAGTTCTTATTAAAGGAAAAGCGCTCGTCAAACAGAACTTTCTGAAACGACATATTTGGAGCGGAGTTTTCTCGAAGGGAGGGTTATTGCATCAATCTTTACATATTTCGTGAAATGCTTGACACCATGCTTCCAGACGAGTACGATTCCTTTCTACCCCTAGTTCATCACAGGTGGAGGTAAAGATGTGTCAGTAGAGCTCATGGGTAAAATTTTAAAAAAAAGGGTGATAAACAATTTCGTCTAGTTCTAAGAGACAATATCAGTCGAACGATGTCTGTCTACAATAATTTTTAAAAAACCTCCAGCAGTTTATATATATCAGGAAAGGGGGAGGGTCAAGAAAGGCACGAAAATACAAAGCTAGTGCTTTTCAGAATAGTTGATGTTAGACGAAGGTGCAGAAAAAAACAATATTTCTTTTCTAAATTAACATTAAAGTGCAGAGGAAACAATCAAATAAAAAAACAGAATGCTACTTCAACTCTTTCTCCCAGTATGCTCGGGATGGCATTAAATGCAATCAGTCCAATGGATTCGCACCTACGCTTGAGGTCTCGGGTTGATAGAATTGAAACACTCTGTCGGTGCTCTATATTGACATAGGATGTGAAACAAACCTCTTTAATGTTCGGTCAGGGGAGGGAGTAGAGATGCATCATGGGAGAAATATTCAAGCGGCGTCCTTTCCGCTTAATAAGATTCCGCTGTAACTGAAGATACACATCTACTGAACATCGCAGCGATGGGTAGCTTAGGTCCATTTGTCTTCCTGCTTTTTGTTTCAAGAATATGAAGAAGGATGGCTGTATTCATGGCAAACCAAGTCTGTCCATTGTCTGATTCGCTCAGTCTTTCCCAAACACACGCACGCACACAGAAATAGACAGAAGGGAATCTGTAGAGTAAACCATTTCAGACAACGATCTACTGAATGCAGAAGAAGGACCGCTATGTGTCTGTCTAATCCTGGCAGTAACAGTTTTATTTTTTGTTTTTTCGTCAACTGAAGAAATATTCTATTCCTCGCAGTTACTCATCCCCCTCCATTCAGCCCAAGCCATCCTTCAATCCTTTTCCTGCGTTCGCAACGATTTGTGCCAGCCAAACCATTGCCCTCCTTGCAGACATAATGGCTGGTAGGAATCCGCCAAACAGTCTGGTACCGGAACTAGCACCAGACTACCTACACGGCGACTTTATCCCCTGTGAAAAACAGTTCACTAACCGTCGCTTTCATTGCATCCCACCGTTCTTCCTTCGTCAGCAGTTCATCTGGAGATGGCAGTTTCAAGATTTGTGAGTCAGCTCTTTTAACGGTGTCTGGAAAAAAAAAACCAGCAGAAAATAAACGAATGGATGGGAGTACAGAGTAGGTTAGGTCCTAAGAGAAGCATCCTAGCTTTTAACTCTGGAATAGGATGCGAGATGAGTGCTATCACAATACTTTGAATCCATCACACACACACACGCACACACTTTACGTTTGTATGCAAGTGCATGAGTGTGTGAAATGGGGAGGAAGTGATTTTTTTCTTTCAGTCAACAAACCATATCGAAGACATTGTGTCTGGGTTATTTTTTTTTTTCCACATACAAGAAAAGTAGAGATGCATGATGGGTTCTTGGGGGTGACCGTGGGAACAAGGAAACCGAAGCGACCCCGCTGGGGTGGGGAAGAACCTTTATGTCTCCCACACTCTAACCTTTCGACCTTCTGCCAGTTCTACCCCAGTCAGGCACCGGAATGAGTTTCTATTTCTGGGTTCGGCAAGCATACCTGGCTTGTTCTTGGAGCGTGCAACATCGTTACCTGGCTGTGCGACGGTAATCCCGGTAGACAGGCCTGCAGACACCTGGGCCGCCTTCTCTCAAACTGTCGACATGCAAGTGTGCCTCAGGTAACAGCACTCAGACAAACACTTGTATCGGTTTTCCCAAACCTCCTCTCTCGTACTGATCAGAGCCACCCTCGCAGGGAACAGAAGTGAGGTGGATGAGAGTGCTAACAATAATTACACGACAAGAGCAACAGTCATGACTAACATTAACCCATGAGGTTAAAAAAAAAACCAGTAATAAACCCATGAGGTATCATATCAGAACTAGTCCTCTGTGACCAAACACTCTAAAATCTCGTTATTTTGCCAACCTCACCCTCTGAAAAAGATGTGGCAGATTGGTATCCCTCAAAGTTTTTTCTTGGATCGTGCTCCTCTCCATTCAATCACATTTGTTTTGGACAGAAGGCGGCGAGATAAACAGGTGAAACTGTATTTGTGAAATTATCTGCGGGTTTGTTCGTGGTTTTGAGAATTTTATGTGTTTAAATTTGTCTAAATCAAATTTTAATACCCTGCCTCAACTTGTTATCTCGCCGATCTGGCCTTTTGCTAAACTTTATGACAAAACGGGTTTCCAATAAAATTTTTCTTTGCTATGTTACAAACAGATTTTTTATGTCTCCATATTTGTTTTAAACGGAAGACAGAGGTGAAATTAGGAGGTGAGCCTGTATTTCAAATCTTCTTGTTTTTGTTTTTTTTCAATAATTTTCCGGTTAAGGAAAACATGAAATATTATCACAAATTTTTGTTGTTTCCATGCGGCACATGGCTGGGCTGATTCAGAAAGGTCTAGATTGGTACTATCGTGACGTAAGCACTCTTCATCGTAGGCAGTAAACACTTCTCACTCCTTACCAACGCCCACGACCTTCCGATAACGGGGTCTCGCTTGACGAATTCTCAAGGATCTGTGGTAACGGTATCCAGTCATTGTTGGGAATCAGTTGGTTTCTCCTTCCAGCAGGAGCCAGGACTGTTGCCAATGGCTGCTGGCAACCTCTGGCAGCCCCGACACACTCAGGTAGACGTAAATCTTGCAGGTGGTCCTCGTGGCATCGCGTGAAAGGTCAGGTGTTAAGGGGAGGCTATCTGGAGCAGCGTTTCACGTGGAATACAATGTTGGATAAGAGAGAAGAATTATCCTCTCTTGTTATCTGTTATGACGTTTGCTCGTGAAGAACGTTTCCCTTTGTGTCAGGATTGGGAAACAAAAACTATTTGACAAAGATGCTTTGAAAAAAAACGTACGGAACATTTCATTCCTTCTCTGAATTTTCTTTGTCGTTTACTTTTCTCTCCTCCATCAGTTTCGCATGGAATGCATGCGTTTGTCAGTTCGAGCAGTGGGGCTCAGTTGATTACTGTGATCTATCAAACCTCGACATGCATTGGCTCGATTTGTAATAACGATGAGAGAAAATGGTGAGAGACACAATGACCTCCACTACTTCATCTTCGGTATCCTTCCTCACCGACAACCTGAGAAGTGAACTGCGATAGTTCACAGTCCGCTGTCGCTCAGCTTGTAGACACTTGCTTCGAAAAAACCTCCAAAGATTGCTACCTGTTGCATGGATTTTACAAACCCTGGTTCACAATCTCTGGGGACAGGGTGCAGAGCTCTGTTCACCCGAATATTAATGCACACTGTGCACCATCCTCCAGCTAACGGGATCTTGGCGCGCCCAGGCCACGCGCTACATGCCACAGACACCGAGCATGTCTCACCTGATCACACTCAGGTGCTCGGAAAGCTGTCTACACAGGAGAGACAGACCTGTGAGAGCTTACCACTTGATTGCAAGATTTCTTCTAGCCACTCGTCTGTGAAGGTGTTGTGTTCTGCCTTGCAAGTCACTTGGTGCTGAAACTCTAGCTCACGACCCGATGCACACATTTTTTTCCTTTTCAAAATAAACAAACTAAATTCTGCTTTTTTAAAAGCTCATAGTCTGGCCTTTTTCTTTATATAGAGAAAAGGAATGGGAAAGTGCACATTCACCAACGACTGCTAGAAGTATTGCTAACGACTACAACGATGATGATGATGACGACGATGGTGGTGGTGCGGGCAGGAATAACAAAAGTAATAACATCACTAGCTCATACATGTTCACCACATTTTCGGTTGCCCCAGACATCTGAGGTCAGCCCCAGCCCTGCCATTATCATGTCTTTAAATTCCTATTCCTCAGCACTATCATCAGCTCAGTCGTTGTACTACTGTCGTATTATCAGTCTTACCCTCCCCTTCTCTCTCTTACTCTCACGCTCTCTCACTCTCTCCACCCGCTGCCCCCTTTTCCCTTCTTTTTCTAGCTGACTCTCTGTCTCCCGCAATCTCCCTTTAACTCTGTCTCTCCCTTCCTCCTCTTCTTCTCTTCTTGCCATTTTTTCGCCATCTTGACACCTCTCTGCACAATGCCCCGCAATCTGCTCCCTGGTATTCCTCATCTCGGCGGGGTCCCCCCAGTTCTTCTGTCTTCACCAAACCCAAGTGCATTCCAGCTGCACGCCGTGCTTGCTTGTCTCAGATGCTGGCGTTGTCGCTGTTGTCAACGGCTGAGATCTCTCGCGCTGCACCCGACGAAAGGGAAGCGACAGAGTCAAGCACTCCTTCAGGTCTGGTGCAAATCCCTGCTCTGGCTTTGCCAGGTATGCCTGCCAGGTCGTCAGTGCGCGCATGCAATTTTTTTCTTTTTTTTTCCTTCACTTCTTTCTTTTGGCATACCTGTGATCGCACCTTGCGATCCTCGCAAAACTCCAGGGCTCGGCAGGATCCAGAACGCGTTTCAGTGGGTCACGTGACTCCTCCTCCTGATGCACCTTGTGAGGTGGTGTGATGTCTCAAGGCCCTTTCCTTGTCGTTGGCTGCATCGTGCACAGGTCAAACGAACGATGAAGGCTGGTGCTGAGTGCAGTTATTCTTAGGAAGGTAAAAGGGGGAAGGCAGCTTGTAGATGAAGCCATCGGAACGAAGATAAAGATCGATGCATAGGATGTAATTCAATGAATACGCGAAAGAAATCATCTGTAGCCACTCATTAGAAAGTAAGATAACTAATTTTTGATTACAGTTAGATGACAGATACTTTTCCCCTCCAGCCATCAAAGCAGAGAAAGGATGAAGCAGAAGCTACACTAACATATGGCAGCTGCTTGAATAAGTAAAAAATTTAGTGGTGAGATACACTGTTAGTCGATGAAAAGTCGATGTCAGTTTAAATTAATCCACAATGAAAACACGTGAATGTAAGTGAGAAAGGGGAAGTTTCTGTGAAAAAGTAAGCAAGAGAGAGAGAGACAAGAGGTGGTTGTTGGGAAAGGGTGATGGATGGGTGGGGTTGTTGTGAGAGGACAGTACAGAAACAGAGAGTTGTCTAATTCCTCACCTGTATGGTACGAATGATGCTGCCAAGCACCTTGTGTAGTCAGTTAGTCGTCAGCGACATGTACCACCCACAAAGTAAGAGGTGATCACATTTGGAAGAGAAAGTGCGAAAAAAGAAAATAAATAGACACAAACACAAGATAGGGGGTAGGAAACAGAGACAACACCCACACACATAGACACACAGGCACCCGCAAAGACAGACACACAAACACAAGATGAAGGATCACACACACAGACACACAGGTAGACATTCAGACACCCACACGCACAAGCAGAGAATGGAAGGACGAGAAACTCTAAGGTTCATGGAAGTCATTGGGAGAAAAAGGAAAACAGAGTGTGTTCTGGGGCTGCCGGCCACATGTCTGCATGGTGCTGCAGCTGGCAACTGCTCCCGAGGTTGATGTAGTGGACCGCAGACACGCCGTTTGCTGAACACGTGCCCACCAGAGGGTGGCAGCAAACGCCCTGCAGTTTATCTCTCGCTGCGAATAAACACAAACATTCGGAAGAAAAATGCTTCCGTCTCTTTTGCACTGTCTTCTCTATCTTTCTTCTTTGCTGAATCTTCCCCTTTCATGTCTACCTTTTCCATTTATCTCGGGTACTGTCATCTTTATCTTTTCCTCTTCACAGTCCTTCCTTTCATTTCGTTTCTCTCACTGTCACCTTACCCCTTCTTTATCTTTTTTTTTCTTTCTCTTTTTGATCACTGAAACCTCCTTCAGGACTGTATGTGGCACAGCAAATTTTCCCAGTCGACCATCTGTCGGGAATGGGTACCTGACTCCCTGAAGGGAGGAAGGTAAAGCAGCGAGGGAGAGACATAAAACTGGCCTCGAGAAAAGTGAGGTCTCTAACACATCATCCTCACCCTCACCCTCACCCTCCATCGCAACGACCTTAAAAAAGGTTAAAGGGCGACCTTAACCTTTTGTGTCCCTCCACGACCGAAGGAGGGGCGTATCTTGTGACTGAGTACAGCTGACTCCCGGTCGTGAGTGGCCTGCTGACCACGCACCGAGAAAGCTCCCTAGCAGACGATCGCTTCACCAACGCCATCCATCTTATTTGTCATTCTCGTCTAGCATCGCTGTGTTGTTGTCGCCGCTTTTTCATTCCTCCGATCACTCACTCCGTCCTTCGCCCTCACCCCTTCTCCCACCCATCCTCCCTAAACTTGGTACTCATACGTGATTCATCTATTTTCAACATCTGCTCGTGCAATCACCCTATTTGTTCCATGTCTTTACGCAGAAATGAAAAGACATTCCAACGGCTTCAGCTCCGAGCGTACTCTTCGGCTTGCACGAGGGTTCAACCTGTCCGAGTTCCTTTTTTTTTTTTTTCATACTGTCGGTAGAACCCGTTTACCTTGTGAAAAGCGAAGGCTGGTCTAAAAGTAAGGAAAAGGCATGAGGAACACTCGTGGTGCCGACCCCATGGCGCGTGCTGAGGTTGACATCTATTGCAGTTTAATAGGAGAGATGCGCGCGCGCCGTCCGCCTGCAACGAGTCAAAGAAGACGTTGTGGATAAGTCTGGACAGTCGCAGATGGAGCAGGAGGATGTTTGAGGATCTGGCGAAACCATTTAGGAGGCGGGGTTGGGGCTGCGTGATAAATTCTGAACTGTTACCTGTCCCTCGAGGCTTTACTGAGTGTAGTCACTCTCCGCAGCAGAGACGATCAGAATCGAGAGGTCACGCGTTGACCTGTGCCGACGTATCTCCCAATCACCGTCTTTATTATTATTTAAATTCACTTTACTTCCGGTGATCAGTTTTAACTGCTGCTGCAGCTTATCCATCATATCAGTCGCAGTCATCTAGGCCAGGAAAGTGCTCGTTTCCAGAAAAGAAAAATGTTTCAGAAAAAGTTAAAACTTCCTCAATCATACTCTGTCCGTGAGTTATTTCCCTTGGCGTGTTCTCTCGCTAACGTTAATTAGCTTCTCTCTTGATAAAGGAAGGGCAGCACGTGCTGGAAAAACATAAACACGTGCATAAGTTTACACCTTCATCGTTACCAGTGACCACCACCACGCCAGACAGAGAACTTGCAGGTTCTTGTAGCAGCCACAGTCGTGAAAGCGCGTTAATTAGCTGCCAAGAGAGGATCGTTGAGCCTGAAGGATGGACTAAGTATGCTCGGGCTTATCTCAATCCTCTTAAGTAACGCAGGAAGAGAGAGAGAGAGAGAAAGAGAAAGAGAAAGAGAAAAAAAAACCCGCAGAGTGACTTCCCTATTCCTCGTCTGCGAGGAAAAGCGATCATCTGTCTATGTCTGGGGAAATTGTTCGCAAATTTCCTAGAGGAACTTCTAAAAACATTCTTTTAGAGACCTGAGGTAGGGTCTTGATCGCTGATTATTCCATCTTGGAGAACACACCTGTCTTTTCCCTTCCAGAGCACTCTTAATGTCTTCCTTAGAAATCGTGAGCCTTTCGTGACTGCGATTACCTGAACACACGGGTCGGAAATACTGAATGTCTGGGGCACTGTGCTTTTAAAATCTGTTTCTATAACGGACTTTTGTATATACGACAGTCATGGAAATATTTTTAATAGTTAAATATTCGACAATGTATATCCGATTTGGAAGACCTGTTTAAAAAGCGTACTGATTATAATTTAACATTTATAAGAAGTTGTGTGTACGTTTTTTTTGTGTGTGTGTTTTGTTTTTTGTTTTTTTGGTGTTTTTTTTTTTTTTTGTTCTTGTTTTGCGTTTTTGTTTTTTGTTTGTTTTTAGTTTTTGGGTTTTTTTTGTTTGTTTGTTTTTTTTTTGTTTGTTTTTTGTCTCCGTTAAACGTAAACAGATTTGATAAAAGTCTTTTTTCTTATATCTTTGTATACTTCGTATCCTCCCTTATTCATTTTTTTCGTTCTCTCTTTAATTCATCTATTCCATCTTTTAAGAAAGATATATTAATTCTTTTTCCTTCTTTCATTCGCTTGAAATTGGTTAAAAGAAGCAAATTTATGAATTATGATAATGTTCTGACAAGGTATTGACTTTTTTCTGTCGTTTGATGCAAATGTTTTGTGTGTCGTACAGGTGACATCAACAGAGATCAGATAGAGTACGTGCTCAAGTTCGGTGTTAATGCCACAAGCGACAGCTTCGAGTTCAAGATCGCCGACAAAGGTCAGGAAGTAGTTCTCTCACCTGTTCTTTATTTCTCACCTGATCTGATATCTGTCTATTTCTAGATATAACACACACACAATGAAAGAGAAAAGCTGATTACATCTGATGTTTGTCAGTCTGTGCGTTTATGTGTGTCCGTCAATACGTGCTCCACACAGGTGTGGTGTGAACTGCAGTTCTGGTGTTTCTGTGTACCCGTCTGTACTATGTTCACTCACGTCACATGATCGTTATTTCCCGGGCACGTGAACAGAAGCCCCGTGTCAGACCACAGTCTAAATTAACGCTGTCATCACGACCTAAGTGCCTCTCGTCAGTAACCCTTACAAGGGCAGGGATAGAAGAAAGCTGGGGTCGCCCGTCTCGAGTGCGGGGTCTGGGTATTATATCACCCCGACAGGTACCCGCCAAGCTAGAGGAACCGCCAGGCCCCGTTGGCGATGAGTCCAAGCGATGATCCACAACATGCGATGGAGGTGAAGTGGTGTTGGGTGTGTGTGGGTGTTGGTGGAGGAGGGAGAGGTTGGGGAGGGATAGCCAGCTGTTTCGCAGCCGTCACTTTCGTTCAGTCTTGTTTTGCTACCCAACCTCCCCAGACACCCAGCTCGCCTTGTCACAACAACGCGCCCTCCACATCAGTTATCTCCCCGTCAGGATTTCCTCCCTTTGTTGACGGCAAGACCGGTCACGCTAGGGCGCCACGCACAGTGATTTCCCCTTGCTGGTTCCTCCCTCAGTCCGCAGGCATCACCTGGTGATTGTATGCGATAGTAGGGTTGTCATTCGCAGCACGTTTATGTACCTTTTTTTGGGAGGGGGAGCAGGGGAGTTTTTTCCAGGGTTTGCTGTATCGTTCTCACACACGTTTTCTTGGTCTTAGCTGAGAATTCTTACCGCAAGCCTGTAAAAACCACCAAGTGTGCGTCAGCCTTTAATCTTGGCTCGTGTGTCGGCTTGAAATATGTAGATGATTTAGCGAAAGGCATTGTATTTAATGTGGCTAATTTTTTTATTCGTGTCTGCCCCACAGATCTTTTTCATCCTGTTCTTCCTTCATTTCTTCTTATTCTTAAAATATCTGTGACCGCTACAGCCAGAGTTCCAAACTCCAAAACTCTTTATTCAGGCCAGTGTCGTAGCACAAATTCTGGCACAAGGGGAAATTTTTGATAATTTGTTTTCCCATGCATCGCTAATTCGTAATATTTAACTGTTAAAAAATTTAATCCAAAAATATGGCACGATAATCTGACATATTTTGTTCATTTTTGGTTTGATATAATCAGCTTCATCTAGTGTATATGATTTCCATTCCACGCTACGATATAAGTACCTATATCTGGCATACTACATATCATAGGCCAGTAAGTGTTACTTAAGGATGGTCCTGACCGGCCAGATTTTACTTTATTCTGAGTGTTCTGGAAGTTGTTCTCAAGGATGGTCTTAACTAACCCAAAATTGTTCAGTGCTTAACACCTGTTGCTGTGGAATCCACCTGAAGTAACAGGTGTTGTAGGCCGATGTTAATCGCCAGTAAACACACACACACACAGACTGTTGGTAGGTGAACAGGTGCGCGAAATAATCTGGCAAGCTTTACGTCCATGTTAATTAGCATGCCACTGAAGCATTAGAGTATATCGTTAGAAGAAAAAACAAACAAAGAAGTAGTTGCCTCTACTTGTTTATCTTTTGCTCGATCATCGCAAACAATGTATTACTTCCCGGGCGCAGCCATGTAGTGCCGTGGTGGTTCTGGAGGCCATTACCTACTTTTATCATTTGTTTCAATAGTTGAGACGATTATGTAGATTATCTTGCCCCTGCTAGAACCCACGTGGGGTTATGGACGCAAAGTAGTGCCGGACGGCGAAATGCCAAAACCACAGTCAGCCTCAACATTCCACTGCCGCGTGCAATCATTCTCACCTCATTACGGGGTGAAATCGCTCCAAACAAAACCAAGAAGTAAAGGATAAAATAAAGAAATACTTTGTGAAACGAAGTAATGGCTGTTCTCTCCAAAAAAATATTCGGTTATGAGTTCTTGGTCTCAAGATGAAGAGATAAGACATCTGTAGGTTCCTACATTGGAAGGAGGAGTCACAAACGTGCCTTTCATTTGCTCCATAAACTGTAGTGTAAGGCTAGACAGACAGATTGTTTTTAGCCTGGCCGCCACCCTGCCTCGGAAAATGTAATAAAGATAACAACAAAGAGAAGTATGGAAAGAGAAATATGTATTCATGCACAAACATTTTACCTCATAGCAGATGTGGGGAGGGAGTTGTGGGGAAGGGAGGTTGAAGAAGAAAGGAAAGACAAGAAACTTGGGTCCATAACGTACATGTGTACCAGCCTTCGAGCAGCTGGGCGCTAGTGTAGCTTGTTGACTCCTCTTATTTCGGTCAGCCTGCCCCAGAACTAAGAGTTAGGCATATTCATTCTGCCTGAAATAGAGGGTCGACGACTTCCGATCGTACAAATGTTAATTTTGTTGTTGGCAGTGGCGTCTAGCTGGACATTTTGCAAATAGGCACACGACCCGATGAAAATGAGACATCGCAAGTCCGGCATGTCGTGAGAGGGTGAACCTCCAGGGCCATAGTTATGAAGTGAGAGTAATTCGTTACCCCGAGCGAACTTGGGGGACATCAGTGACAAGCACCTTGTCACTTTAATTGTAAAGCAGGGTGGAGTAGTTACAAAGAAGTAACAGTCTGGACCCCGTTATACAACTGAGGAGATGAGACGATTCCCTACCTGACTCCAGGAGCATCGACTGGCTTTTACTTTATACATACGGACCATGGAATACTTTCCTCCAGAGAACATCTCTTCGGGACCTCTTCTCCTGAATGCATGGACTGCTGACGGGAGCTCCTACCTCACGGATCATTGTCGTCAACGAAACAACTGCTGAAATGGCCGACAGATGATCAAACTTTTCCCAGGCTAACAAGTCGCAATTCCAAATACCAATAAGATATTCTGGCTCGACACACGGTCTGGCAACAGCACAGAGTGACAGACCACGTGACCTCTCTTACTCTGTCACGCTGGTCACCAACCTCATTCACACCACCCCTTTGTGCGCCTGGCCATATGCACACCATCGACATCACCCAGAAAATCTACAAGCAGCCAGGCGATAAGGGCAAGTCCCTGTCGGGCGCCTAATTACTACCAGACCGAAGAGAACTCATCCATAGGGACTCTCCTTGAGTTTTCCACGATGTGTTCCGGTCTGCAAAGCAAGCGACTGGCCTTCGCATACATCCTCCCCTCGACACACACATTCACTTGCCATCGCAATGCATTAGAATATATTTTACCAAGCGAAGTAAATCATTGTAGCTAGCTGAAGATAAAAGGGGGAGGAACTTTCCGAGTTATCACCCTTGTGGGAGAGTATCGCAGCCTGACGTGTTGCTAGACAGGCTGCTTCCCACCCAACCTGATAGAAGGGTGATGTCACCATTTCCTCTTCGTCGTCGGCATCATGTTGAAGAAGAAGAAGATGATGATGATGATGTGCGGGAGTCTGTTGCTGTGAACAGACAGGTGTCTCTGTGGCAGAACTTTTTTCATTTGTAAGATGCACGTCTTTCACGATGGTGTCAAATTGTCATCCTACTTCATTCATTTCTTGGTTCTCTACGATGGTGTTGTCAGGTGATGGTGAAAGCAGAAGCATAGTTGCCCCGTGCTGTAATGGCTTTGACGGATATACAACGAAGAACCGCTGGTACCACCGCCGTCAGTCTGTGTAACATCAGAAAATGTCACACACTAATGATAGGGGTAAATGTTTGATAATTGCATTTTGATGGCCTGCCTTCCTCTTTAATTGCTTCTTTGGGACCACATCTGCAATATTTACTTACAGCTCGAGAGTGAGAGCGCGCACACACTCATTCTCTCTCTCCACCCCTCACCCCACCCCTCCCTTCATTGTAGCATCCGGTCTTACTAGAAATTCCATCTGTAAGGGTTATAAGGGTTATTTATTTTCCAGCAATTAACGAGACTTTTGATAACCCCCGTCGTGTTCTCTTCCCTCCGGTCTCGACCTTCTCATAAGCCTGAACGCAACTTACCAGGGCGTAACTGTCTTTTTTTTTCTCTCTCTCTCCTGCCCCTACCCTACCACACTCCGCACGAGACGTGGCCTAACGAGATTGAAGGAGCCTGGTTCGTAAATTTGTCAAAAAGTTTTGTTACAGAGGGCGGAGGCAGACTACAAGAAGTGGGCTGGTAGCGTAAACACTCACTGGCTGCCAGTCTTCTTGTTGATGGTAAGTCAAGATTGACTTACTTCCTGCACTGAGCTAATGAACAGAACTTGGAAAGTGCCGGGGTGCCACTCTTGGCTTCAGTCTGGGAAGGGACTTGTTCCCATGTGCGTTCGTTTATGTGGCAGAGAGGAACAGAAAAGAAAGACAAAAAAAAAGTATTGAAAGAGATTTCTAGAAACATAAAGTAATAGACATTTATATATATACAAAGTCATGAAGAAAAAAAAAAATATAAAACTAGAGGGGGAGAGCAGAGTTAGTTTGTGTAAAAGAGAAAGAAAGAAGGAACAAAGTGTGTTTGTTCGTCAGAGAAAGGGTGGCATTGAGTATAAGCAGGAGTTTGCATGTATATGTATATCAATGCGTGAGTGTTGTGCGTGTGTAGATAGAGAGACAGAAGAAGACTATGACAAAGAATTGGAAGGACAGAAGGGGGAATGTGCGTGAGTTTTACTTTTCATTCTTCCTGCGGTGAAGAGACAGTAAACCACCAGGCTCTCCTTTCTCCGGCAAAATCTGCCAGTTGGGAACAATCGGCCCCTGATTAAACTTGCAAATGGGAAACGATAAAACTAAGTAAACAAGAATACAATGGAACGAAAGCTCTCGGAATATCCCGGCCAACAAGCGCAGGAGTTTCGTCGGGATTAGACGGGGAGCAATTTAAGTAACCGTTATGCATACGCTAAGTGCTGGTCATTAATAACAATCGCGGAGGATAAAATGTCGATGATCCTTGCCATTGCCTCCGATGCAAGTGCTGCGACCTTTCGCTCGCTTATTTCATTCCCCACCCCGATTGTATCCCAGTGCTCCCGACCACCACCCGTCAAACATTTGCTGGTATGTAAATTGAAGCAGTACAGATTGGTGTAGAGAGAGAGAGACAAACAGATGAACGAACAGCTATACAGGTGTACATGCAAGACAATTGGCAAGATTGCATCTCAGACGGAGCAGCGTGCAACTGGACCATTCTGCTCCACGGCCATCTCAGTAATTCCTCTTCAACAACCGGTTCCCACCCTCCCAGAGTGAGATTCCAGACGTCTTGGCGGCGCAACTTGCAGAAAAGCCGGCAAATAAGCTTCATTTCTATGCCATTATCTGGTGGCAGGAGAGACATGAATTTGTAACAAGCATAGGCAAGCTGCAGGCGGGGAGTGGAGGCTCTGTGCTGACCTTTGACATGCGAGATCCATCACTGTTTCCCTCTCCTCGCAGCCTCTCGACATCAGCTCTTTTGATCTCCTGGAGCAGAGAGATTACTTGGTGGGACATGGAGGATCAGAAGTGAAAGTCTGGGCTTTTCGCCTTTAAAAATAAAATATATTCTTCACTTGGACATTTCCTTAGGGCGTTAGATGTTGTTATGGATATGAATTGTAAGTTTTATTTGTCTGCATCACGAGGGTAGAGACTGCGGCATACGCATGGCTTTGATGATGACATGTAGGTTGACTTTTTATGAGCGAGGGAGTGAGTGAGTAAAACTTTTTCTAAAAAAAGAAAATTTTTATTCATCAATATTGCTATCAGAAAACTAAAGATTTTAATCACTTAAAATTCAAAAAATTGTTCTGTTGCAGTTGAATTCTTATTTTCTGTCCATTTACACACTCTTTCTTTCTCTCTCTCTCTCACACACAGAGAATGAGAAAGAGATATGTAAGATGAACCATTGACCATCTGTTATATACCGCAAACAGTTTCTTAGACAAGTGATAGATGACAAGAGGGGAAAACCTCCCATTGACCTCTCCCCCCACCACAGGAAGCTCCAGGTGCACAGACTGGTCTTCATTATTGTAGTCGACTCACGTTCCTCCTGCCTGAACTCTCCAGCGGACGACAGTGAGAAGTCTTGTTCACGTCCACTGCACGATGTGGAGGGTATCAGGTGACAGGGTCACAGGTGACTGGCTACCCATCATGCACTTACACAGATGCTGAGACAGGCCAGGGAAGGAGCGACGGTCCCAACCCAACAAATAATGGAGGGAGGGGAGTATTTGACGAAGGAGGAAGAGACAGAGAACAGGAGGAGATATTCTAAATTTCACAAATTCAGTTCAATACTGTTAGGATTTTTTTTTTTTTTTTTGTGATCAGAATGAGTGAGTCGTGCATGTTTGCACGTGTTCACCATGTGTTTTCATGCACGCAGAAATGTCACGGTAATCGTTTGAAAGTAAAAGATGTCAGTAGGAGTTTACGACAGCCATTCCCCGTCGTCGCCGCTAAACTTTACGAGGCACTGAAGTGGCCTGTGGGTGAGGTGTAGGTGGTTGCATCTGTCAGCCTGGTAGAGGTAGAGGATGGTGGAGGAGGAGCGGGTGGGAGCGATGCAGCTGAGATTGTTCTGAGCTGAGAGGAAGTTATCCCTTCCTTTCAGACCTGAACATCCTTCGTGGAGCAATTGGAATGTAACTGAAGAGCCAGCGATGCTTCTGGGGTTTTTTTTTTTTCTAAAACATTATAGTTGGAGCTTAACACTAATAGGCAGTAACTTCTGTTTTTCTTTTTCTAATTAGTGGGGTAACCGGCAGAAGCTCAGTACAGAAAATGAAAACAATTTTCACAACCTGGTTCCGCCATAATCGAATGAGAGTGGGCAAAACTCATCGCCACCCCACTGAAGCACACCCACGCATGAACACACACCACCAACACAACAAGAAAAACAACAATAACACTAATTTTGATTATTTGCTCAGGTCGCTAAAACTGTTTTTCTAATATTTTAGAAATTCTAAGAATTATAAACCGCATATCTCTTTTCCACAAAATTCACACATTATTTGAAATATGTTGTAATATTTACACGTGTATAAATTTTACTCCTTCTTCGTGATAATTACCAGAACTACTGTGCTTCTATTTGATCTCTTTAAGCACGAATAAGCTATTTTCATAAAATAAACAACTCGGTTAAAAGCTTCTAAGTGAAAAGGTTACACATGAAAACTGCATTTGTTCTGCAGAAATAGAGTGAACTAATAAATGTCAAAATATTGCATAAATATTTTTCAAAAGGGAACTAGCTGGTATTGATTCAGTTGTTTGCCAGACCTGTCGCTAGAAGTTGTCTAAAGAGGGATTGCAGGAATTATGTGGAGTGTGTGAGACATGCAACCTGCTGAGCTCTGTTCATGATGCTCTACACCACGTGCACCATATTACCAGTCTACAGAAGAACGATTGATCATTCACACACACACACAGACATACACACAAACATACAAAAACACATAAACGAAACAAACATTGAGAAAAGTGTGATCATAAGCAAATTAAATATTTTCTGTGTGTACATTAGTGACATCACAACTTTAATCTCTTTTGTGTGCATGATGATGTTAGCAGCCCCTCCAACCACAATTTGGAAAAAAACTAATATTTCTCTTTGATATCACTTGGTAGATGAAAGAGAAAATCATTACCGGTCAGTGGTTCGTTTTTTCTTTTCCTCACGAGGTCAGACTCGGGGCTGATGGGTCCTGAGGGATGAGCAGTACATCAGGCGCGTGTTCCGGTTACAAACTTTATTTAGGATATACTTTCTCGAGAAGTTTGAATATGAAACGCATAGAAACTATTCTTTTTGTTTTGTAAGTAATGTTCAAATCGAAACATTTGAAGGTCTTTCCTGTACCTCATTCTCCATCTTAATTGCTGTTCTATCATTCTCTTTTTCTTCTTTTCTTAAAATATGGGTTTTACTACAGTGATTGCAACCGTTTTCTTTCTTCACTATTTTTTTCTTCTTTTCTTAGATTCTTTTCTTCTAAACAGACTTTTTTTAAGAGTTCCGTAACTTTATGGCTACAGCTGTCGTTCTGATAGTGTTTGATGCGATTTGTAAGAGTTCGTTCTCTCGTAACACCAGGGCTTCGTTCCTTAATTCAGGGTGACGGGTGTCAGTTCCTTTCTGCCTGTAATTTAGCTACCCTAAAGTCTTTCTCTGCTCGTAAATGTCACATTATCTCCTCTCTTTTTCTAGGAAAAAAATAAACTTTGACGGACGGGGCGGACAACACTGCTGAAATTTTCGGGTTACGGACTCCACCCCGAAGAGTGCTTCTCAGAGAGACCGCACTGTAAAACAACAAATAAATTTTTTTTTAACCTTATTGTAGTGCATGGCACTGATTCCTAATCGAACGTAGAGAAGAAGTGTTAAAAACATGTAGATGAATGTTGAAACACACATAAAACGAATAGAGAACGTAGCTGTAACTTGAGGGATCATAATGAGGATTCCGTGTTTGATCACGTGTACAGACACGTGACTCGCGATGGCCGTCGTCTTCCCCTCTTGTTCAAAGCTTCTCGGTTTCATGCCACCGCTTGCAGGGCTTCAAGAAAATTTTATTCTCAAGAACTTCAATTTGTCAAGAGCAGCAGCGATGGACGGACGGGTGGGTATAGGCAGTGATGTTCAAAGATTAGTGTGAAATGTGAGAGACTCCAGCCGCGATGCTGCCTGATGTTTCCTAAAGCTTGGAGATCCCCAAACCGCCAGCTGTTCAAAGAAACTGTGGAAATAATTGGCGGAAATGTGCGCATGCGTATACGGCCTGCTATCTCAAAACTGTCTGCATCTCGAGATGGCGCGATTCGGATCCCTCATTCCATGAACTCGTATTACTGGACTGCTGGCAGACGATTTTTTTTCTCAGTTAACTACTAAAACGAGGCATGCTACTACAAAGCTTCCGGTTTAGTCACATTCTTTGTTTAGGCTCGCCGAGACTAACAGCGGAGAACTCGCAAGATCTAAATGTTGGTCTCGGCGGACAGACAGCAATCCTACTATCCATGCTCATTCATACTTGCGCTGTGTTTTGATACCTAAATATGCTCGGCATTTAAAAAAAAAAAAAAAAAACAAACTGTTCTGCACTTTGTCCTTTTAAAAAATTCTCATTAATCGTAGTGGAGATATTCATGTAAATGCAAACTTCCCGACGTTCCTGGCGCCGTTGAATTATTAAAAAAAAAAAATTCTAAACGTTCCGTAGGTTTCTGGTGTCTGCGTCTGAATGTGAAACTATGCTGTAGTGCCTTGGGACCAGCTTAAAGCCATCCATCATTCACCCCTCCCCGTCTGTATTCACATCATGTAATTATCCCCTACCCCTCCCCATTCCCCTGTGTCTATGGCTCTGTGCTAGCAAGCTGATATTGTAGTCGACAGTCATTTAGCCATAGTACTCCATATTGTTAGATATATACGATATATATGTGATTCAGAAAGTAACAATCTTTTAACATCATCGTATTTGGCAGCGTCTCTGCATTGATCAACGCTGCTCAAAAGAATTTTGAAAATTTTGTTGGTTGTTCCCATTTCAGACAAACGGACGCAGGCAGAACTACTAGGATGAAATTTATGTACCAATGATTCGGTAAAGATCAGATCAGTGCAAAATTTACCTAATCTGATTGGAAATTACCCAAAATTTTGTCAAAATTTACTCCTACAGACATCATGTATCTCGTGAACGGAAGTGGATTATTCACCCAGAGTTTACAAAATAGTATCTTGATTGAGTTTTGCCCAAATGTGCACCCCACTAGTCCAGATCTTGATACCTGACCTCGTGCTGCGCTTTTCTGGTCCTTCCATCCTGACTCACTCCATCGTATGACCTGTTGCCCGTCTGGGCAGGGTAACGTGGCCTGCATCCTTCCCCTCGCTAAACTCGGTATCACCTTTCAGCAGGCATCTTTATATCAGGTTCCGCTTACTTTCCATAACTTAAAAATTCACAAATCCTCTTTCCTTTCTGGCGTTTTATTTTGCCCTTGAAGGTTTTCTTTCTTTCTTCTTCTAAACGTGCCATAATGTATCGTGGTTTTTTTCTCCTCTGTAAGGTCCTGTTTGTGCATTAAACATGGAGAAGATATTTTTTTTGGCGCCTTATCAGACGAGGCAGCGTACAGAGACGTGTTGGGTAATGTCATGGCTGCCAGGCCCGAAACTCTCTGTTTGTTGTGCTGGCCCGGACAAACAGCAGCCACAAGTAAACGCTCGCTTACAAATCAATAAATCCTTTTTGGCAATGAAACATTATCGATTCCTTTTCTTTCTCCTTCTTTCTTTTCCACCCCTTTCTCTCACAGCCTGTTTTTTCTTTTCTTCTTTCTCCCACCTGTATCGCTATCTAGTTAGCGTTCTTTTTAACGAAGAATGCACATCCACTTGGAAGGAAGTCAAGAAGGTGATAATGATAAACAACTCAGAAAAAGTAAACAATTTAAACTCGAGATAAAGTTAAAAGTTGATTTGTCGAGAGAGCGAGAGAGCTAAAGAGAGTGAGAAAGGAAGAGGAACACTGATTGATTAACAAACGATGGACAAACAGATGGAAGACAACAGCAAGCGCGTGGTAAACAGAAAGAGATTTTGTTTCACTTTTATACTACAAACTCAACGAAAGAAAATTGTGAAATTAAATGGTGCTTGACAAGGAGCAGATTCCATCTATTTTTTTTTCTTTCACTAGATGCTGCTCGCAAATTTTTTAAAATTTCTTTGTTTTGTTTCGTTAACTCAAAGGATTCGAGAGCATCCTCCGCGACGAAATTTAAAAAAAAATTGGCATGCCTGGTCTGGACTTTGTGTCCCTGAGATGGCATTATGCTTGATGGAAGGAAACCAGGCCACAGAAAATTACTCTTGAAGATTGCAAGCGGGGAAGAAAAGAAAGATGAAACTAAGAAAATTGGAAACAAACCAATAAAAGAAAAAAACAACGCAATAGGGTTTTCGGGAAATGATCTGCCAGCTCTCGTTTCCTCTATGTTCATCTGCTAACAAAGGCTGTGGAAAGAAAGCCAGATAGACATGCATTTCGACTTTTGCCTTTTGTAAAATAATAACTTGTTTTGTATCATGAGCCCAGACGTAGCCTTAGTACACACTCTAGCAGGTTTACCATTGCAAAAGTCGCTCGCCAATTGTTGTAAAACAACAAATGTCAAACAAGAAACGATGGAGGAAGAAGTTCCAGAAAATGGGATTATCGATTAACGGGAATCTACCAGGACAAGTGCATTAGTGAAACAGGGCCACGTGATCTGATCCCTCACTTAAAGTCCCAAGCACGAGGTACAGCCAGTGTGTGTGGAGGGGCGAGGTTCCTTTTTTATTTTTTTTTTTTTTTTTACTCAACATGAATTTGTATGCTAATGAGAGAGCTTTCTGGATGCCCCTAGTCCCCAATACTCTCTCACTCAACACCGCCGAGAAACCTCCGCTTGATATACAACCATCGCAAGTCTGGAAACGTGGACTCAAAAGCCGTGTTTGATTATTCCAGATCCTGGTGGTGCAAAACACTTATCCCCACCTACTACATACTCCCCTGCATTTGCATTGCAAAACTCCAAGGCTCTGGTGGTTGCGAGTTCCTCCATTTCTGATTGGGGTGAGTGTTCCTGAGCTCCTCCAGCTGTCCTCCAGTTCTTGGCACAGTCTAGCGACAGTTGGTGCTTGTCGGCCTGACACACCTTGTCACTAAAGAAAGAAACTGCCTGACACACTGACAGATTCCAGGATACAAACTACTCGGCATTCTCCCGCACACGAAGTTTCTGGGCCTTTGGCCAGAAAGACTTCATGGACCTCTTTCTCTTCAGTTCCAGATTGGAGCCGAAAAATTTTCTCTTTTCTCTATATCCAGCTGCTTCGCTTTGGTTTCTTTTTTTTCTAGTTTGGTTAATGGTTTTGTTTGAAAGGGGCAGGTGGGAAGTCTTCCAGGTGCTTGAACCTACCGGAAGTACTGCTGACGTCAGGAAAATTCCAGAAGAAACGACTAAATAGCCGTTTCATCCCCTCGCACCCCTTGCCACCCTTGCGTCTGTCTGGCCGGTTTTCATTTCCTTGCCTGGACGGCCCTGGCGATTGGGACAGGACCTTGGCTGATTGCTGTAGGGCGGCTTGATGGATGGGCACCGTCGATACCCTCACTTAGCTAATTCAGCTACCCGGCAACAGCACGGAGATGTTACAGCGGTGTGGGATGTCGTGTTACCGTGTTACCCTGTTACTGCAGCTCGCAGCTTGCCCACAGACTGCTGACAAAAAGTAGTTCTTAAACTGCAATTTCAAAAAGTGGCTAAGCAGGAGTTAGAGTGCCAAGCGACCGTAAACTTGTGTAGCGATGCTGACTCCCTGTGCTTGGACGTGGTCCAGGTGAGCGAGGTCTGGAGACGCACCGATAATTAGTTTTCTGCGATGATAAAAATCTTCCTGAAGCTGTTTCAACACAGATGGTTACCTTCCTAATTTTTGTGACTTCCTGTCGAAGGCTTTTCAGCCGGCGTTAGTAATGTTTCTTAATTTGATTTTTTTTTTTAAACTCAGCTTCCATCTTTCAAGAACTGTCTGCAAGCTTATGCAATAAAACTTTTAAACATGTTTTTATTGCTGTTTAAAAATTACTTGCGGTGGTTTTTTTTCTTTCTTTTTTCATGTTTTTTCTTGTCCTATTCTCCTTTATTCTCTTCTTCTCGTTTTCCTCCTCCGCTACCATCCTTAATGATCTCTTCCCTGTCTGGCATGTACTTTCAAAACTCTTGAAGACATTTAAGTTTATTTTGAAATGTTTCGTTCTGAATTGGTTTGGAGCTGCATCATCCTCTTCATGCCAGTCCCTCTGGAGTATACTGTACCATCAATGTCACTGCATCATTTCTTCTCTTCTCCTGTATTTGTGTGTTTACATCAGGAACCAGGGTTGTTTACTTTCCAACCCCAGGTATCATCTTGTCCGTAAATACTGAACAAAGTGGTTGGAAACAAAACATCTAGGATGAAATCAGATACTCGGGTGTGGAGCAAAACAATCGGTTTGAAAAGATAAAACTCATTTTCTATAAAGTTCTGTGAAAGAATATTTTGCTAAAGAGTTCAGAAGTGCTGCCCGACAATGTATAAATATCGGATTGTCTTGCTGGCAACAGCAGATGACTACCTCCCTGACCATCGCCTGGTGACTGGGGAATATCAGTTCCAGATAATGTGTCTGACCAGTCTGGGTTTCAGCAGCAGAAGCTGTGAAATGGCGCCCTGGCTGCTTCATTACAAACAGGTCTTCGCTGCAGACATCAATGATACCAGAGGAAGCGTTCATAGCCGAGAAAATCAAGCAGCCATATACTCAATTATCTTATCTCCAAATGGGACACAAGCCTTACTTCCCCTTCCTTATTTCCACTGGGTACCTCCGTCCTCCCGGGCGGTCCTGCGGTAGATTACAAAGTGCAAGAGAGGGTAAATCCCGTGTATCTTTTTTTTTTCTTTCCTCTCCCTCCTCTTCCACACAGAGCAAGTGGAGGTGTCTATTGCCCCGCGGTCCTTCACAAGATTTAGTTTGTCAGAAACTAGTTCGGGGATCATTTGTTTTGACATTTAGATAAAACGGCTGTGAAGCACTTCTGATTTCCGAGCGCTGTTCACAAAAGGTACAGCAAGTGTCATCTTTCAGTAAGATTAGAAATGGTGATTAATTAGCTTTTCTCTGACACGCGGACTGACTCTGAGTTAACTTTCCCCGCCCATCTCCAAGAAAGTCTACATGGTTAGAAAGAAGAAGCTAAGCATTTTGAGATCTTCAACTGTAGGTCAATGAAGATGGAAGACCACAGCTCTTTCACGAGAGTGTCTTCATTTATTTATTCTTTTTCATTTAGGTGATACTAAATGTTTCCTGATTGCTCGATTGATTGATTGACTGATTTATTTAGTTTTATGAGAGAGATAAAACACTAATAAGGATGTGGAAACTATTTCGTAACCAAGAAGTGGATCAAACCTGTGACATGAACAATAGCTAGCAGTTCTTCCCTCCTATGGTTTTCTCGTTATCCTCCCTTCTTCCCAGCCAGTTCTTAGCCTGCAGGCTCACAAAATAAGCATTGTAAGAAAAAAAAATAAAATAAAAAAAATAAAATAAAAAAAGGATAAAACAATGATACTGTAAAGGTTTTCACTATTTCCCTTGCTCGTGAGTGTCCTCCTGCTCGTGTCACGTCGCCGTGATGTTACCTACATGCCGAAGCTGTTACGTCGTCGTCACGTAAGGTGTAAGCCGGGGCTCAGGTCCAGTCGATCGAAGCCGTTGTCTGCGACCTCAGCCGCTGCCCTGACCTCATCTCGCTGGAGTCCGATCAACAGGCGAATCAGCGTAATTGGTGACTGATGTTCCTGTTTACCCAGGTCTCCAGGCGACGCAGTGTCCACAGACACCATGCCTACACTCATGCATGCACGCACGCTCGCACGTGACGGTCATAGTGCTTTGCCCCCACCTGATGTGTCCGAGAGAATATCTCACTCCGATTTCTCAAAAAAAAAAAAACCCCACAAAAATCCCGTTTTCTGAACAGAACTTTTATGATTCTTCTTTCATAGGACAATCTTTTTGCTTGGACGCCCTTAGAGTTGGTGTGCGTGTTCACGCGCGTGTGTGTATGTGCACTCACGCTCATGCCCGCATGGAAACTCTTGACGAGGGTTGCCAAGATAGAAAAGGGAGATTAACTTTCTTTTAGGAGAGACCTGTAGAAAGACTGGGAGGTTGGACAATGTTCATGGTGTTATCAGGTGGCCACGTGGTGGTTTTTCCTCCAAAAACCCAAACTGTTACAGATAGGAGGAATTGTGAAAGTGAAAAAAGACAAGTATATTTTCGTTCACTTATCTCTAGTACTTTTCAAGTCTCGTCTTTCTGTAAAAGAAAGCTTAGCGTGTCAACTTTACCCAGACCGATAATAAAGCTTCGTTTAGGCATCTGCAGAGTGTTCCAATCCTCTGATTATTTATTTATTTTTGGCCTAGGAAGTTTTACTGCAAAAAAAAAAAAAACCTTCAATTATTCTTTCGACGTTGGCAGGTGTTAGGAACTGCAAAAACAAATAAATGTCAAATGTGAAATCAATATCAGCCCGTAATGCCACATCGGCGTGTGACTGATAGACCGATATGCCAGAGATGTTTAAAGGTGTGTGAGAGTACAAATGGTTTTCCTAAATCACTGCATTTATTTCAAGATTTTATTTGTCTAAACCCTTCCTGAGCCCTACCCCTTCTCCATTCTCCAGGCCCAGGAGGTCAAGCCAGTGATGTCATAAATGTCCAGGGCTAATTCACATATAATTCTTAGCTGTCCCATTGGCTGTCACCATGACAACGTATGTATCCATGCTGATCTCAGTGGTTTTGGATTCTGTTTGTGCCTCGTTATGTTTGTCACCCTGAATATTAAGACACAAAGAGGGTAGTGATCATTTAGAAATTACTATCTTGTACTGAACTGTCACCAGTTCTTTGGAAAAGTAAACAAAACAACAAAAGTCTTTCTTTGCATGGATGTCTTGTTTTTTTTGTTTTTTTTTTCTCGTAATAGAACAAAAACTGTTGCCAATAGTTCGTTCTCGACGGATTGCGTATATACTTTCTCTAAAATTCTACTCCTTAAACTCCTTTTTGTCTGTCGCCTGCAGACAAGCTTTAACTGTTAAGAGTAAGACAGGTAAGACTTGCGTGTCTGGCTGGTGTTGTCGCTACAATGGATTCTGCACAGATGAGGTTCCTACCCCGGAGGGGCTTTTTCTTTTTCCCCCTCTCTCACACTTTCCAGCTCGTACCCTCCTTTCCCCCGTTCTTACTTTACAAAAAGAAATTGCTATTTTTTTTCTAAAACTTCCAGTTAGAAATCTCTGCACATCTGTTATCTTGATTTAAGATATAATCATTGTTAGCTGTTGCCTGAAAAAAAAACATTTTAGAATGTCAGTATTATTTGGTAAAAGACAAACTCGAGACATGGGTCAAAAGGTGTCTGCCATGCAAAGGGTCATATACTGTGTCTGTCGACATCCACTGCATTCCTGATTCTTATGCGCGCTGTCGGCAAGGAGATCCCTTGGGGTGCGCAGGGTGCATGCAGGCACTTACACGCTGTCACGCGCATTGAGAGACGGACGAGCTGGTACACACCTACAACGACCAGCAAGACAAGAGGTTCAGTGACTGCTCCACAGACTTCCATGCTTTCTATCGACATAGGTCTGTAGACTATTCCTGCTTCACCAAATGTCTGTGCGTGTGTGTGGAGAGAGTGCGCGCGCACTCGCGTGTATTCATGCGCTTGCTAGACTGCGCGATACAGATAAACACGTTAGTGTGCGCGCACGCGTGCACGCGTGTGAGTACGAGAGCATAAATAATCACGTTTGCCACAGGCAATAAAAAAGGTCCAAGAGACGGCATTAAAGAGTTAATGTTTTTATAGCATGATGAGGATGTAAGCGATGCTTTGATAGCCTCCCCTTGCCTCTCTCCCTCCTTCCCCCCACGATCCCGCCGGAGCACGCACTTGGCAGGTTTCCCAGTCAAGCAGACGACAGGCCGAGCGGAGGGACAATACTCGGACGTTGTTGCTGGCCGCAGTTATTTCTGACTTGCGTGGTTTCAACTGTCGTTTTGTTGTTGCTGTGGTTGTGCAAGGAATTTTTTTTTAAAAAAATTCTTCTCCTTCTCATTTGTTTTCTCTATTTATTTATTCCCTTTTTAGTGCTGATCTTTCCTTATATTTGATTTCAAAAGCTACCCGACCTTCTCTTAATGACAACAAAATACTTTCCTCGTTCCTTTTTTTTTTCTCTCTCTCCCTAAGGAAGACTTTAGTCAGTGTTCGTAAGATGCTGGAAGCAATAAAGCTCAGGTCTTGTAATAGGTTTATGTGACATAATTTATGATATTTGAGGCAGGTTGGAAGAATTCTTTGGAAGAAAGAAAGGAAGGCCAAAGAAATAGGGGAAAAATAAGTCAGATGTGTGCCACGAGGAACTGAATATACACGAGAAAACATTACTGTGTATACATCTGTACATCACTCTCTCTTTCTCTCACTCACATTCCCACACATACAATGATATATACATTCAATCAATATTATTAATCAAAGTGTAAAAGTCAACACTAAGGACGTTGGGTAGGTGATGTGCGGGTAGGGGGGTAAGTAAAGAGCGCCACAAATAAAAGCGAAACAGGAACCAGCCTGGACAGACATCAGTAATATCTGATCTCATGCTGACAGTCGGCTAAATTAGCCAGCCATTCGCATAATTCTTATAACAGATGTGGGGTCCCTAGAGATTAATTTGATTCATAGCCGTTCACTCGAGAACGAAACCACGTGTTATTATTGTCCGGGACACTGTCGCGATCCTTGTCAAGCAAATGACATCATCTGTCCTAATCTGTCTTCCTCAGTCTGTCCTTCTCTCTCTCCCCACTCTCTCCGACCACCCTAGCATAGCCAGAAAGAAAAACAAAAACATTGACAATCTCCTTTTTTTGCGATTAGCATCTTGACGTGTAAGAGGTTACGGAACTGAAGGAGGTTGAGGTGAAGGCTGCGGTGTGTGATGCACGTGCGATACGGACAGTCGAGTGCTGAACGACTTCCCTTGTGTGAGGCTGAGGAGGACAAGAGTAGCTCTGTGTGGCTGGAGTTTGTCTTTAAACTTATTTACCTGACCCTTTACACCCTCTCCATCATCTCGCGTCAGTTCAAGAATCCGCAGAAGGTTATGGGAGTGCAAGGGTCACATTTTCTCCTCCGCACAGATTTTTTGTTTTTAATCTTTTTAAAAAGAATATTTCAGTATTGAGTGAATGATTTTAAAATTAGGGAAACACTGACACGCTCTGATTCCAACAAGCGACTCCAAGAGTGAGGTCTGGTGAGAGAGTTGAGGCAGTACCTATGTCCTACGAGGACATTCAACACTCATTCGTGGAAGGTCTATGGAAAATGATGTTGTTTTGGAACCAGTGCGCTCAAAGTTCTTGTCGGATCGACATGATCTGACTTTGCTGGCATCACAGATGAGCAAAACACCTGCTTTCCGTTTTTTGTTTAGTCAGGTAAACTAATGAGGCCGGGTACAAAACACATCTCAGGCTTCTAATTGGACTGCCAACTCCTGAACCTGTGTGTATATGAAATAATCGGTGTTTTCTTTTCACTCAGGCTAAACATACTGTGAGTACAAAACAATGTATGCTGAGCTAAGACCACATTCCACCATCCTTACCTGCCTTACCCCCCAGTGAACCAACCAGTCACACTCGAGTCTTTTTTTTTTTCTAGGAGCGATCCTTTTGTCTTTTGTGTCGTCAGGCACCTCCAGCAGCACCGATTGCGTATCTAGTAGCACCTGCATCTTGCCGTGGTTATCTCGGACGTAGATTGATGGCTAAATTCCGCCCAAAAGGAAGCAGAAGTGTCAGATATCGCGCCTTCTTGAAGACCCCTACTCCATGCGGAAAGAAGCACGTTTGCGATATGCATACCTTCCACAAACAAAAAATATATATAGATAGATGTACACCCCGGGAAATCCCAACCAGGCTGCATCACACCCAATAATCTCTCTTGCCATAACCGACGATCAGTGCCGGTGCAGTCAGCGCTTTGTTTTGAGTGACAGCCGATGATGGAGATTGTGGAGACTGGGGATGTCGGCAATACCTACCCTGTTATAAAGAACTCTGGGAGCGATTCTTAGTTTTCTGCGGGTATCAGGAGTTAGGATAAGAGGAGATAACTGTCTTTTTCGGAGGCTGGCAGAATAGGGTCATTGGGTTGTGTGACGCCTGCTGGCGCCTTTTCTATTTTCATCTTCATCTTCTCTTTTTGTCTCACACCTGCTTTTGAACCTTGAGCACGAGAGCCTGGATAGGTAGTGAAGCACGTGCATCCACTGCCAAAAGCTCTGTAATCCTGAAGCTTGGAGGACAAAAAAAAAAAAAAACCAACAGATGCCTGAAATAGGTTTAGAAACCTTCAGTCTTACAAAGCTTTATATGTGTGAATACTCAACCACTGTACAACCAGAGACACCTTTAATAGTTATTGTGTCAGGTAAGAAAAAAGAAGAAATGGAGAAGTACAAGAAGAAGAAACGAACAAGAAATAAACTGACTGGTCTTTGCGTTCTTACGGGTGTGTTAAAACGAGAACAGTTCAAGCCAGATGAGGAAAATTATACAAAAAAAGAACAAAAAAAAAGATTAATTAACATCTGCTGGCTCTTGCGCTTAAATAAAACCATCCACAGGTTGACTGGTCCATTCCGAGTTCCTCTTGTTACAAACGCCCCGAACTCCGCGTTTGTGTTGGTTTATTTATTTTATTTCTTCTGCATTCTGGCGGCCTGTGTTGCTAATTTTACTCATTGTTTATTTTGTTTTCACTTCCGTTAAACGAGTTTGTGGAAGCGCGAGCACGTGCACCGACAAGTGAGCAACTTCCTTTGTTTGCCGGCCTCGTTCCCGTGTTCTTCGTCTGTCCAAGTTCAACGACCTACCACGCAAGAGAAGATCCAAACAGTCTGAAATGAAGCTTCCTGCTAACTCTGCTTCCAAGGAAGATACAGGAAAGGTTTAACAACCTGCTGATTGTCAATTGTTCCACGGTTTTCAAAATAAACCGATCATTCCAGAAAATTTGCAGAAAATCCGGGTGAAAGACCTGGCAGCACTGGCAATGTCCTTCTATAAATTTTTTTCTCCTGATGGTGAAAATCATTCTCAGTATTTCTTAAATTAAAATGATTTAAACTAGTTTTAAAATAGTTTTGGATGAATAACTGTAAGCACAGTAAATTTATAGTGTCCTAACAGGTAGAAGTTTCAAAGTTTCAAAACACTGATGAACATAGACATCCTCCACTACCACCTGAAAAGAACTTTCAAATCACCGCTACCTCTGATTCCGTTTTTGTTTTCTCTCGACTTTGTAGAGAAGACCTGTTAATTGATTGAAAAACGCTAACTCCATGCTTTTCTGTACACATCCCCGGGATCTTATCAAAGGGCACACACGAGTCCCTGAGCTCGTGAGAAGCTTAGACCTAATTATGGAATGCTCGCAAGTTAACGCCCAGGTTTGTAAATGCCAGGCGAAATTAGAGGTAAGACTTGTAGCAGGGAGCTCGGAGAACCCGTAAACATGTCTAAATATTTCCTCACCTTAGTCAGAATGCCTGCCACAGTCTTTGCCACTTGGAGTTTCCAGTCTGTGCCGCCTGTACCCGAACTTTAGCAGACGTCAGGTAACTCACTGGTGCCGGCCTGGCCAGGTATTTCCACACTTGCATACCTGTCTCCATGGAAGTGGGGTTTTTTGTCCACCTTTTAGCTGAATTCTACCACCTCCCTTTCACCATGAAACACGGAATTGCAATTTAAAAATTATGAACACTTCCATCTTCTCTAACTACCACCTTGTGAATTTATTTGATTTCTGATGATAAATCTCCGAAGGAATTTGACATTTGACATAACTTTTTTCTTTTCAGTCGATCTTTCTTTTACTTTATATTTAAGTGAATTTTGTTCTCTTGAAAGCAAAACAATGGCTTCTAAGAATCTAATGGAGGTAACCGGATTTTTTTCCCTGAATAGCAGGAACTCTCGTTTACTGAAGATCGATCTGCGGCACAGTTTATGGAGGGACAGAGGGAGGGAGGTTTGAAGTATCAGAGAGATAAATGTGTAAGACTTGTTCAATAGAAGACGTGAAAGCAGCTAAATGCTTTCAAAACACTCGTGTCCGAAATATTTTTGAACTTAAAAAATTGTTAAGGTAAGGAAGAGAGAAAACTCAGGATGAACCTCCAGAGTACTCGCAAAGAAATTACAAGATGATGAATGATGAAAGACATTAGAGAATGGAAATAAGTCGCAGGGAGCTGTCATGTAACACCTGTTCTCTACAGAACACGAAACGTATGGCACCGAACCTGCTTTCATTTTCATCTTCTGGAAATTTTGTATGTACCTGGCGTCGAAGACAGGTACCATGATCTGATTTTTTTTTTTTTTTTTTTTTTTTTTTTGGCTTAACTAGCATCACGCAGGACTCGTCTGCTGCTGCTGCTGAGTAAGCTCTCCCACAAAGCACCCATTGTATTCAGCTGTCAAAAACACGAAAATGTTTCTTCCATTCAATTGATGGATGCCGGTGTATGTAAGCCTTGTAAAGATTTTTACGGACATTTTTATGGCGGATAAAGAAAGCGCCTTCCAGAAGTTCCGACATATAGAAATTACCACTCGTTTAAACAGAAAGTGTTTTTCTCCAAGCCTGTTTGCTGTCCATGTTGACTTTTTTTTTTTTTTTCGTTCGTGCCAGTGACATTATCAGCTGCTAGCGACATTATAAGCTTTCACGTTCAATCTTCTCTGGCAGACGCGAACGATCGAAATACTTTGGTGAGATGCCTTATTACTATTTTCTCCACCGCCTACAGATGGAGACCACAGTAACTGGCGCTTGATCAAAGGCAAATTTTGTGAAGAATGAATTTGTCGCTGTCGGCGGTTGGAAGCTTTGAAGAAGAGGAATGTTGAAAGATGAGGATATCGACTTTGAGCGCTGCTTTGTAAATTTTAATAGGTCTGTGGTAGTGAGGTTTGTTTATGTCAGGGGATGCTTGTGATCGTCTCAGCATCCCTCATCCCACCTTCCCGCTGCTCCTTCCTTCCTAACCATTCCTGTAGCGCCTAGTGATCCGTCATGCAGCTGGCCCCAGTTTGCTTTGCTGTTGTGAGGTAATGGTGGACATAGCTGAAACACGTATGTGATGTTGATGTTTAATGTGCAGTGAGAGACAGTGTGTGTGTTTGTGTGCGTGCATGAGTGAGAGAAGGAGAAATGAGAAAAGGAATATGGAATTTCATTAGAGGATCATACGACGGATGAAACGGATGTTACAGACACGTAACCAATGATCCTATCGTCAGGAAAAAAATTGGGGTAGGAGGACAAAAGGTATATATGGTGAGACACTAGAATGTTCTCGAGCTAGTCTATTCAATGAGATGATAACTTTAGAAAACAGAATTCATCATGCTCTCCATCACACGAGACCTTGCAGGAAGCATTGCAAAGACCCCACTCTTATATTTCTTTCTTGAGAGCAGAGAAGTGTGTGTAAGGGGAGAGGGAAGATGAAGGAAGAAAACTCGTGAGGAAGAAAGGGAGAGAGAGCGATGGTAAAGGAGAAAAAGTCTGAGCTCGTGCTTCCATCTCCACAATTTACGTCATGAGAAGACTTACCCTCGCGTGTCCAATGTAAATACTGTTATTTTCTTCGTCCTCACAAACGTCGCCAGGGTGATGGGTGGTGGGGAGGGGAAGGGGAGATGATGGCCCAGACGACCACGCAGCTGAGCCAGAAGGTTGCGAGAACTATGGCTGCGTCCACCCGCCTGTCTACCCCTGGGGTGGCCAGCAATGCCAGACTGGCTACGGACAGGCAAAACAGCGGAGACAGTCGCAGACGGGGGCCTATTCCCAAGCTGTTTATTCTCACAGCATGAATGTTTTCTTCGGTCTGGACAAGTGGGAGTAAAATCGGGGCGAGAACTGGTTTCAATGGTATTCATGTTCCCTGGAAAGAACTGATTTAACACTCAAACATTGAATCTGCTTGTTGAGATGCTAATATAACCATCTTAATTGAATCTGTAGAGCGCGTTTCCCCATGTGGAGACGAGACTACAAGCGGATGGGTTTTGGAGACTGAAATTTTCAGGATAGTTTTATATCGCCTATATCTACCAATATCTAAAAAAAAAAAAAAACGCAAATCGTTCAGGTTGGTCTTTATAAGCGTCTGAGAACTAGCTTTACAAAAATGTTTATCACAGCAAATGTTAAACCAACCGGACGTAAATCGTTTTATTTGTAGAACAGGACGTTTCTTTGGCACTGGTTCAGTGCACAGTAGGTTAAAGAGACTTTAAAAATAATACTTAGCAAGTTAGTCAACACAGAACCTTAAGATAGAAAGCTTTACTTTATTAAGTCTGGCTGTTTTGTGAGTGTGTACCTGATGAAGCTGCTGGCACACCTCCTACTCTGTAATCTCATTAAAAGCCTCCATTCCCCCATCCTCTCTTAGAGCATCAAGATCCTGGCACAGTTTGTGTTTTTCTACAGTAAACTTGCAGTAGTCGAAATTCTGGTGTAAAACGTGTTCTGGATCTTTGTCGAGCGCTGGATGTAGAGAGAAGTTGTGCATATTCATCCAGAAATTTTCTTGCTTTCGCGAAAATCTTTATGATTCATAAGGTATGCAGGCGGGGTCAAGAGGTCATTCAGCAGATTCCACAAAAAGTGAATTCCAGAGCTGGTTATGACTACATTCAGTATCTCATGAATGTGGTACTTAGTCTGCATTGCCTCTCAAATTTCTGGAGATTGTAGACACCCTGTAGATACATCTACCACCCTACATATGTGGAAAAATTTCGGTGAAACATAAGAACTATTCTCTCTCTCACTCTCGCTTTCTCTCTCTCTCTCACTCCTATTTTCACTTAAACCTTACTTTATCTAAGTAACTCAATCATTTCTTATGAACTAGTCCGAGGAAGAAAGCTTGAACGGGTCAAAGTTCACAAGATAAACTAAGAGATATTTTGAACCCTCTCCTCGCTCTGTTGCCCTGTGTTTTCATGGCCATTCATTATACGGCAGCCGGAATATTGAACAGGTTATAGCGGGATGTTCATGGCCGATACTCTTAATTTGGTCAATGCCGAAAATTCGATCGTCCAAGGGTTAGTGTAAACATTTAGCGTAACAGCCAAGAGGAAGCTTTGTTTTACGGGCAGCCAAGGCAGTGGATACAGTCTTGGAAAATTAGCATGTGTCTGGGTTCGATTACCGGGCAAGTAATCTATTTTGTTCCTCTCTCTATCTCTCTCGTTTGTTCTTTCTCCGTTTCTTTTTTTTTTTTTTTTTTTCGTGAGCTAATTGCTGAAAGCTGTCATATTTCATTTCTTTCAGTGTCATCTCAAATTGCATCATTTATGATTAAAATGGTCTAAAAACAAAAATACGATCTAGAGCGCTGGAATAGAACCGGTCTTAAAACTGAAGTTAATACGTATATATAGTGTTGCACGGTGGAAAAAATCATCATCATCATCATCATCATCATCATCATCTGGCATACAACGCAACGGTCAAGTGCTAATCACAATACAGTGATGATCGGGGCGTCCTTGGTATCAAATATCATCTCACGATCTGTTCTTTCCAGGCATGTGACACCTGTTGACAATCCAGACTGTTTTACCATGTTTTAACTTTAACTCCTGACTTGGCGTAAATGAAGAATTTCCTCTTTCACCATTCCAGTCATAGTATCTTTGTAAAGAGCAAATGTAACACATCAGTCGAGATACAGTCCACAAGGAAACTGAGGCAGAAGAAGGTCGATGTGGGGACGACGCACCATCTCATCTCGAAGTAAGATGCACATGGCGATAACAAGGAGAAAATCAAATAATATTTATGTCTGCTACTATAAAAAGGCTCGGAGGGTATGGGTACCATCGTGTCGATCGTAGTTGGTTAATAACCTACCAAACTGTAGAGGTCTGTGAAGCCACACGTGGCCGACTGCCTGGTCCATTAAATCACCAGTAATTCCATTAGGTGGCGGACGCCTTGGCACACTTCACCACTACCCCACCACGATCGCACCATCAAGTTTCCGATCCACAGCTCCAGTTTACGGTTTCCGAGGGACAAAAGATATGAATGGCCGACCGCCTACTGGTGGAGAAGACACTTTGATACAGAAGTCGGTAACTAAGACGGAACTTGCAGGGGAGTGTGAGGATGCTCTAACGGTGAGGCTGCTTTTTGACAGCCTGGGCTGCCAGACATCAAAGTCTGTAAAACAAGAGCAGTAATTCCCTCGCGTGCCAGGTCTGCTTCCCCTCCCAATACTGGTCCCTCTGGTTCTTTGTTTTTCTTTTTTCAGTTGACTCTCTCTCTCTCATGAGATTTCACATCGACTTTCCTATCTCCTTGTGACATCGTCCAATACTTCGAGAGAGAGAGAGAAAGGAACGAAGAAACGAAGGAGCAACACACAATCGCATTTTGTTTGTGTGCTTAAATACTCCTCTTCCTTTAGGTGATATTGGAGAAATTATGGGAAAGGGGAAAGTTAGAAGAATTCTAAAATAAGGAATTTTTGGTTACTGACAAACAGTTTTTGGTGTCTTGCACTTAAGCGTAAGAAAGGCGCTGGAGGAAAACGATTAGAATGGCAGTATCTAAGTCTGGGGCTAGACTTATTTATTTATATATTTCAAGCCCTCCAGATGTTGCAAAAAAAGTATGGCACAAGACGGATGCGAAAAGTACCGACAGACGTGATCTGATCTTAGTGGGATAGGCACGTGACGTCATGCTTAGTAGACAGCGCATGCGCGGAACAAGACGTTTCCGGGACGCAACCCGGGCTGTTTCTTTCTTTGATGGTCTTGGCTCTTTTGAAGGGCTTGCAGCTCGTTTGTACCGTCTCATTTGTGTTCGTTTTTGAAGGAAACGCGAACCGGTGTTGGGGCAATTATAACCTTTGAGTGGAATATTTGCTCACCTGACGGTCGGAGGAGATGGGAATGTGGACAAGGCCCGGCACTTTGACTCCCGGGAGCCAGAGATCGAGGCAGGAGCCAGGGATGTTAATGTTTGAAGGAAGGGTTAGGGAAAAGCTGGAACTTGTAGGATCGATTTACTGTACCTCGCAGAGTCCTGCGTACCAAGTGCCTTTCTCTTTCTCGCCCTTGCCTTTCAGAAAAGCTCCGAGTTGAAGCTTAGACAAATAACTGGAGTCGACAGATCGTCACTGTCAACAAACTGCTCACTTGGCAGAAAATTACGCGAAAACAGCGAGAGTAACACCCGGGGAGACGGGGGTGTGTTTTACAAACAAAGGGTGAGCTCTTAGTCTTCATCAGGAATGCTAACAGGCCCGTTAGTTTCCAGGGATGCTGAACAAAAAGTGGTTTACTTTTCTGTGTCCGTGTGCCTGTGTGTTTGTGTATCTGTGCGATCCTGGCTCTCTCTCTCTTCCCTACTCTCAGTCACTTGCTCTTCAACTGTCTAACTGATTACAAATGCGAAGATATATGAGAGTTGAGTAGCGAGGATCTAGTCTCTGAACTGTGTACCTGTCGACTTTGGGAAGTGCGAGTCTGTGAAAAGGGCATTAATGAGAAAGGGGAGCGCAATCCTGAACGTCCTTCCCCAAGTTTTCAAGAAAGTCGTGAGTTTAGATGGCTAGAGGATTGGTATTTACTTATTTAAAATATTTACTTGCTCACTCAGTTTCTATGTCACGTAATTTCCACGTTTTTAACGTCCTGGAATTTCTACGAAATCTGCCTTCTACTCTTGTGATCTTCTTCATTTTAAAAACAAGGAGGAAATTAGCTCTCAAAACACACAACTGTTTTTTTCTCACCACCATTTCCTCTTTGAAGAAAATCAGCTTACAAATATGAAAAAAAGAAACGCGATGCCGTGGAGCAGCTACGTGTGTACGGTATCAATATCTTCCTCGCGTCGGGACAGTTTGTTTTTTCTTAACGAGAGAGTTCTTTCCCTTCGATCCCATCCCCAAAACATACATTATGCTGTCAACATTGTTATTATTGTGGTAATGTATATTAATTATTTCTTCGTTGGAATTCACAAGAAAACTGGATTTTTATTGTTATCCTAAGTTAAATTTTTAGCAACTTGACATCAAGGCGTTATGTTGACATTAGTGAAAAGATTTGTTTACCAGAGGCTCTTGGGACGTCACAGATTTCCTCATTTTATGGTATGATGTCATTGTTTTGTATGGTATGATGTCATTGTTTCGAATGGTATGATGTCATTGTTCTGTGTGGTATGATGTCATTGTTCTTTATGGTATGATTCCATCGTTCTATATGCTATGATGTCATTGCTCTATGTGCGGATGATGTCATTGTTCTGTGTGATATCGTCTCAAAGCATTTTCTATTTTTCCAGGCGGCAATGTTCTCGCCAATCAGCCGTTTCATCTGAACTGGGCCTGGATCTCTCTGGAGTCGGACGTCTTCTTTGTGAACGAGACCAGTGAACAGCTGGAGGTGACTCTTCGTCGTCGCGGCTACCTGGGAGAGACATCGTTTGTCAGTAAGTGACACACTTCATTCCTACCTGGAAGACATGTCCTTTGTCAAAAGATGTCACAAATAATGTTACCTACATAATCAAAATAGTCCTTTCCAGTCAGCTTTTAAAAAAAACAGTGTTACCCGGGAGGCGATACTTTCATCAACTAGTATAGGTAGGAGGGTTTTCAGTTCAGCCTCATGAGCAAAGGTGTGGGTTGAGTTCCATGTCTTGTTCAGTAGGTAAATATACTTAACTTTATGACTTTGATAAAATAGTTACTATAACAACTTTCAGCGTTGTTGATTTGGGGTTTTTTAATAGCAATCACCGTCTTAAATGGATCTGCAAGAGTTGGAGAAGACGTGAGTGACCGGTATGCTGTCCAGGTGCAGTTTAATCCAGGTATGACTCTTAAACCTTGGGAGAACGATATATCTCTTTTCTTTCTCCTTTTCTTTCTTTCTTTCTTATCACACTCTTGCTGTAGCCAATGTTCTAAAGCAATAAAAGATATATCTCCCTCTGTCACTGTTTCATCCTCTCACTCACCGACTAGCTCATTCTCTACCTCATAATCTTTTTTATTCTCGCCATCATCACTCTATTTCTTCTCTGTATATACGCGTTCGTGCTATGTCACTAGAGAACCAATGTATGTGTTAAACTGTTCTACTCAACAACAAGCATCCTCAAACAAAGCATTTCACAACTTGAAAACATAAGCAAAACAAAACAGAATGCGAGAGAGAGAGGGAGGAAAAAAGAATGATTATCTTCAGTATGTATCTCGGTCCCAATTCTCTCATACTTAGTGGAAATATAAAAAGAAATAAAAGTGTATTTGGTGTGCATGAGTGGACTGCTTTTATCTGTAGCTGCCGTTATTAGGTTACCTCCGGCAAGTTTCTGTCTCACACGCTGCGTTCTCTCACAAAGTAGTACCTATAAACCGCTGCCGAGACCGCAAATAGGGTTATATTGTCATTTCCTCAATGTTCATCAAAAGAGGAGTTTGACAAGGCCGAGGTCTGCATAGGATGGGCTCTCTGATACGAGCCAGACATCCCAGTGGACATTTGTGGAAAAAGGAACTGCATCCAAAGCTTCAAACATCGATAGATGTGCCTATGGTTTTTATTATTGCTTTGTACAATTTGTGGGAATAGAGGTGCCACGTGTTTTATGGGTACTACATTTGTCCTCAGACAATGATTAAACTAACAGCTTTTGACACATCACTCTAGAGTTAGCTAATTTTTCTTACAATGCAGTGTCCCCCTCTGAATGAGTTTTGGTAAGTGGTTTTTGACGTGTTATTTATACATGAGGGTGAATCGCTTGTCCTCTGCTGTCTCTGATAGTTTCCTACTTCATGATGTAGTTTATGACCCTTCTATCACACTGCGACATCATGACCTGTCATACTTTACTACTTCATGACCTGTCATACTTCAATACTTTATTACTTTTCATACTTCATTATTTATTAGACCTCACTACTCTATGACCTCTCATACTTCACTTCGTCATGATTCGTCGTACAGTGGAACCTCGGTTAGCGAACGCCTCGGATAGCGAATATTTCGGATAACGAACAAAAATTTCGTTAAAAGTTTGTCTCGGATAGCGAACAAAATTTCGGATAACGAACAGCCACGTGAACAACACGTGACCGACCAGCATGTCATCATTCGCGCTCGAGACACAGTTATAATCGGTCGTTCCTTATCTATGCGCATCCTTCTTATTTAGTGATTGTTGTGCTTTATTTTAATAAGATAATCCTCATTAATGATTCCAAAGAAGATTAAGAGCAATTAATAGTAGTGAGGTAATGAAAAGGAAGCGGCCAACAAATGAATTGAAAAAGGAAATGATTTCAAAGTATGAAAGGTCTGTCGTAATGTGATGTCGTATTACCGAAGAGTTTTACAAAAGGCAGAAGGAACAGACACTGGACAAGTTTTTTTCCTTTAACCTCAAAGCTACAGAAAAAGGTTACCCCCGATTTTACAATGTCACGTGTGCTCATGGAGGGGGAATCCAAGCAGTAATTCCACCCCTTCCTCCCCACACCTGCTTCCACCCACGCCGTCAAAACGGCAAGTTTTCTGATGTTTAAATGCTTTCGTTAATGTTTTTATGTTTATTTAACTCCATTTAAACTGCATTATAACTGTTCTCATTAAAACAAATACCTATATATATATAGCCTGCAACTTTCAAATATTAGTGAGTCAACAGGGGCTGGGAACCAATTAAATCTATTTCCTTTACTTCTTATGGAAAAAATTGTTTCGGATAACGAACATTTCGGATAACGAACAGTTTTCCAGAACGGATTAAGTTCGTTAACCGAGGTTCCACTGTACTTCAAAACTTCATGACCTTTTATACTATTTTGTGACCTGCTACTTCATTGTCCATCATGCTTTGTGACCTTTCACCCTTCAATACTCAGGTGAAACGGAGAAAACTTGGCGAATACGCCTCATCAACGACGACCGCTACGAGGAGGCTGAGGTGCTGAGGCTGCGGCTGAGTGAGCCCGTGATGGCGGTCCTGGAGTACCCGGATGAGGCCCAAGTCACCATCCTGGACGCCGAAGACGGTGAGTCGTAGTTGTCCAGATACGTCATACCTTGTCCGTTAGTTGAGACAAGGGAAGAAGGGTGTAGCTTACAACTGTCCAGATGGCGCTGCGGGTCTTCATTATCGCTGGTCACGCCGTTTCTCGCATGGCAATAAATGGCTGGCGTTTATGGACTTCATCGCTATCTTTGTCATCGCCCGCCGGAAGGAGAAGGCACAGTAGGGAGGTAATGGTGTTTTATTGCTGTCGTGGTGCTTCTGCGCTATGAAAACCACGGCTGCTACAAAACGAAACTGGAACCAACCATCTCAGTCCTTTGGGTGTCTGAAAGATCAGTGATCGATGAATTTGTTCCGTATCTGAAATCGAAAGCTTTATACTCAAAATTAACGATCATAAAAGTGGAACAATTTCGGGAAAGTTTGGAACAAAAGTGTTAAAATAAGGCCAGGCTTAATCTTGCAGAACCGAAGCATCGTTAAAAAACGCTGTATTTCAACAGAATTTAAAAATGAAACCAGTTTTATTACTTAAAAAAAAAAACATTCTGTATGCCAGACAAATGAAGAGGAAGCCGTGATGGCGTGAGGGGAATAGGTTTGTACATTTCAACGCCTACCTCTACACCAGCAATGGCAACGGGTTATGGGTGCTTCAAGGGACATAATCCAAGCTCTAGGCGATTCAGTTGGGGTTTTTTTTTCAAAGCTAGCAGTCGTTGGTACAGGCTGGAGATGTAGAATCCGGACCCCGTGGGGAATGAAGAAGTCGATGAGTGTGAACCAGGCTGATTAAAAAAAAAGAAAGAAAAAAACACTTTTAAGCTCAATGAGCCTCAGTGGGTTTGGGGGGCAGATTTTCCGCCCTCATGAACACTTCCTGGTAGCGGAAGCTCGGCGGATGAGCACGCACTCTGTGGGTCTCCGCAGGAGATGAACTTCCGGCGTCCATCGACGCATTCGGCTCGCTCGAGACTATCACGCGCCTTGAGCTCACCTGCGCCCGGTGTAGGTAAGGGTGTACGATGGCTGCCGAAGAAAACACAGGGCTAGACTCCTGAGGCAAAGTAGAGAACACAGGGTTAAACAGGAATGAGGCAGGGGAGACAATACATGGCTACACCTACAACAAGCAAGACTACTCACGCCCTTCATGTGTAAATACACGCAAACAACGCTGCTTATAGTTTCATAAATCCTAGATAACTTCAACATCAGTGTGAGTTTGTGGTGTGCACGGATGTGTAATCAGTATTGATATTGCTTCTGTTATATTTGTAAACGAAATGTAGGCACTAAAACTGCCGCCAACGAAATCTCCAGGGCCGTCAGGCAGCGCGAAAAATTGGAAACATAATCTCCAGCAGATTATTCTACCCGGGTTACGTAAACGTCGTCGTCTAGACGGTAGCCTCGAGATGGAGGGTGCAGGAGAGAGTTGGGGGGATCGGGGCTGTTTTTTTAAGATGTCGTAAGCAGTATCTAGCTCATAAATCATGCATCTCGAGCTGGCTGTCAAACAGGAGAGCGTCTTAATCACCGGCTTCCAGGTTTTACAGTCACGTTCCCATGTGGCACCGCGCGGCGGAACTGAGGGAAAAGTAGGGGACAGGAGGAAGGTATCGGCGCGTCAGTGTGATTGATACGGCTTCAATTGAGAAGGACAGAAGGACGTGGGAGGGGGGGCAATGGTGGTTTAGTTGCCGAGCCAGCAACTAAGGATATATCATGGCAAGGCAGCCAGCCCTGTAAACAGAAGCCACATGCAGAGAAAGAACAGCGTGCCCGAGACGAGAGCTGAACCCAGGACAGTCAATCTTCACTGTATTGGTGACAGGCGCTAACCGCTGCACCACCGGACTGCCCGAGACGGACAGGAAAGACAGAAAACAGAGATAATGACCATCAAGAAACATTGGACACGGTTTTGCTTTATGTAGACACGCTCACGTGACCAGCTCTCACATCCACGTAGATGTCACGTTGGCACATTCTCTCATTCTCAGACGCTAACCACTGCGCCCGAAGAGCAAAGAAAAAAGCCAAAGTCTATTGCTGGACAACTTCCAGAAAAGCTAGACACCACCAAGCATTTCACTTTTCTCCGATTAAGTCGTTTCATTTCAGGTTTGTCGTCTTCCCCTTTCGACTCTTCTGTATCTCTCCCTTGTCAGATGAGGACTCGCATGCTGAGCGCTGATAATAAGGCTGCAAGAATGACTTGGAGCATCCCTTCAGTTATTTTTTTACCCCCGCCACGCACCAAAATAACACCCCCTTGTGTATCGGGACTTTTTTATGTTTTTATCCAGGCATATCTCGTTCCCTGATTTATAGCATTGCGAACAAGTACGCAGCAGTAAGTCTGCAAGAATGCTGCGTATTTTTATTTCTTTTTTCTTTCTCGTCTTTTGTATGCTTGTGGGTTTTGCAACTTTCCCGTTTTGGACCAGGGGGATGAGAGTGGGGGGCTAGGTACTAGGGTGTGGTGGAGGTGGTGTCTTAAGCCTGCTTCAGCTGACGAGCGTTTTCTCTGATGGAAGCCGACAAGCCTTCGTCATCCCTCCGCGTGGAGGAACCACTTTCAAGACCCGCTTGCTGCCGCCGAGTTGTTTAATTTCCGCGAGGGAAGGGAGCTGTGCGCCAACAATTTCCAAGTACTACACACAGACTGTCATGGACTGTTAGAGTCAGTGTTCCATAAATAACAATGACGTGGGAGCCTAGGTAATTCTGGTTGAAAACGCCAGGAATATATTCTGTTTGGTTTGTCGTCTTTTGTATTTAAATTGAGCTTTGTTTCTTTGTTCCTCCCCACTCCATTCTTTCAAGACCCTTTTTTTTTCTTTCTACCCTCTCACTTTCCTTTGTGTGAAATTAGTCTATTCTTTCAATTCGTGATATTTTGGCGCGTATGTCTGTGCGTGCATGTACGTCCATGAGTACGTGTGTGTGTTAAATGAGAACGAGCTTCTATTTTCTGGCAGTGAGCCAGCTCTAGCAGATCTGACTACGTGATTCAGATTACGTTTTTACGTTGTTTTTTTTTCTATCACACGACGTAGTCAAGGTTTGTTGGGAGGTCACATGACCCTCTGCCCTGACTGTCATGCCACGCACCCTGTCCTTCTTTCTGGATATGGCAAAGGAACTTTGAAACTGATCCTCTCTCTCCCCCCAACACACACACTTCCATATCTGCGCATGACTGAATATTTTTAACAATGCTGGGTGGATTTTCTTTGTTTTTCAGAGTCTGCTGTGTTTTTCCCTGACAAAGAATACCGGGTGGCCGAGGATATTGGTGAGATACTTATTCCTGTCCATCGTACTGGTGACCTGTCTGACGAAACGATGGTCATCTGCTCCACAGTTCAAGGTAGTTCTAGAACCCTTAGCAACTAAGCACTCATTTGAAAGGGTCTTGTTGCACGTGAAAAGGTTTTGAGCTGTTTGTAATGATCATGAATATGTTTTTACTGATAATGAAAATACTTTTTTATCAGTCTTAAAAGATGATTTTATTTCCCGGTTTTTACCTGATCCAGTAGTCTCTTGTACATGACACTACGCTGACAAAAAAATGCACATCTTTATTTTGTCCTTCAATTATTCTTTTCTTCTTCCATTCATTACAAACTTTTTTTCACATTTTCACGCATTCTTTCAATACTTCCCCTCACCTGCAAATCTGTGTCATTTTTGTGGTGGACGTTTAGCGCCAATAAACACTTACTCCGATCACTGCAACCTTTTGCCAAAGAAGCTCACCCTCCTCCTCCTCTCCCTTCAGTATGCGGAGAATTTAGGCCCCATAACCGTGAAATCCAGTTTGCTTGTGTGATTCACTCCCCTGAACCACTCTGCTTTATCTCCCTTTTTACAGGGACGGCGCAGGGAACGGTGCCGAGCACCGTGACTTCCTACAGTGATTACATCACGCGCGCGGAGGATCATCGCAGCAGTGTCAGGTTCGACAAGGGGGAGAAGGAGAAGTACTGCCGGGTTATGATAATCGATGACTCGCTGTTTGAGGACGAGGAATCCTTTAAGGTCATCCTGACCTCGCCCATGGGAGGTCGTATAGGTCAGCTGGACGCCACGACCGTGGTCATCGAACAAGACAAAAATGATGGTGTGATTTTTTTCTTTCTCTCTTTCTCATTCTGTTCTATCTCTCTCTCTCTCCTCTTCCTGTTCCTGCTTCCATTGCACTATTTTTTCGTTCTATCTTTATTCCTCCTCCAGCTGTATCTCTCTGTCTTTGTCTCTTTTGCATCACATTATCTTTTTTTTTCCTGTGCGTCAATCCGTGTGCGTAAGCGCGTGTGTGTGTTTTGAGCGTGTTTGAAAGGTGGAGGACACACACGAAAAGGTCGAGAGACGGACAGGTAAGCTGTCTGACTGACAGACAGACAAACGGACAGACAATTCTTTTAGATTGGAACGAATTGACTTTTGGTGTGGGACGAAATGGTAGGGTAGAAATGACGGGTCCCCGTTTGACTGAGGTTAAAGGTGAGAGGTAATGGGTTCAGGGAATACGTACCTGTATGTCATCAACATCCAGCCGTCAATATTCATATGGTGCTTTCCTGATGTCATCGGGAAAGCCACTTCACCTTTTGTGTGTGCGTCTGCGCGTGTGAGAGAGAAAGGAGAGATCGCGGAGAGAGAAAGAGAAACTTCCTGGAGCAAGATTGATGTTCATCCAACTGCTGTTGTGTGTTTTCAGTCGAATGTTACTCAGTTACGAACCGTGAGAACCTCGAGCATTGCATGGGTCACGAGGGCAGGGTTCGGAACCAGACCACCCAGCGGGTTTGACCTTCACATGCTGTGTCGGGGAGACAGCTTTTCGATGCCTGACATTTGAAGACTGGTCCCAGACTGGTCGGGGCGCAGCACTCCACCGTGTATATTGTCGGCTCGTTGCGTCTAGACCTCCTCCCTGAATCTTTGTCATCATGTTGATGTTTTTCCCCCTTTTTTCTCTAGCTCCTTATCGTCACTTTGCCCTTTGTTCCTCCCTCTTTTTCCTTGACTCCTCCTACCCCCATGTTTTCCGTCCTTTTTCGACCGGCACAGCGCGAAAAGAGTTCAGTCTCTGTTTCATTCTTCCAATATGTGCTGAACATCTTAGCAACCACTGTTTATCTTTCCATTCTTTTATTTTTTTTTTACTTTCATCCATGCGAAATATGCATTTATTTACTCAAATTTTGTCCTTAAAAGGGGGGTCTTCGCTTTTGGCATGGGGAAAAAATTAACCAACCAGCGAAATATTAAGAACCTGTAACCTCGAAGTCGGAAGAGCATTTCACTCGTTATGGGTGGACTTAAGGAACAAGATAAAGGATGAAGGTATACGTACCCGTGTGCCATCGAAATTTTAACATATCTCTTCGAAGACACCTCTACCGTTGACCATTTTAACAGTGAAACAAATTCTAATAGAGTGAATAAAACGCGGAAGACAAATACGAAGAAAAAAAGTAGATTAAGGAACCAGCGGGACAACGACCCAGAAGAAACATAAATCCTCGTCGTCTGACGGAGAGACTTTTTGGAAGATAAACAGGGTATGAAGGAATATGATATCTGTAGTAATGTCGAATCGTGTTTCTGCCTATCGCGATGCTCGGCAGTCCAGGAATTTGTCAGCGCTACCTGACGAAGAATAAGTCAAGCTTCCAGCAGAGAGTTGCACACAGCCTCTGCAGTCCTCCTCTACCCGTTATTCATCTCCATCTCCGCCAGCCACCCGAGATAGCAGCGACCCCCGACCGTCCGAGACGACGGCACTAATTTTTCCAGGTCTGGCAATCCACCACGTAGTTCAGTGTTGTTGGGAGGGGCAGGGTTCGGGGGTCAGGGTGAATGTAGGGGCAAAGTTCGAAAACGAGTGGCTCATTGTTGTTAAATATTTCTCTTGTAGAAGTTTGTCGATATGACTTAAGAATTTCGATGAAAATATAGTTCTTCAAATAACTCAGCTGGTGACTTTGCCTAAGTCAGTGAAAAGAAAATGTCGCAAACAGAACCGACATTTTAGGGGGGTTTTTTTTCTACTCTTCTTTTCGCGAGGATGCGACCCTTCCGGTGTCAAAACTCCATCTCTAGGCGCGGACAGTAACAGAGCATCTTCCCTCCCCAGGATTACATTAACACAGACTTACTAAAATTAGAAACGCCTTGATTGACTAGTTTTGGCTTCCAGAATGGAAGATGGAGGCGCTACAAGACAGGAAATGTCGGAAGGCATGTTACCATAAAATGACACCCGCCAGGCGCACGACGGTCTTTCTCAGAGTGGAAAATGAATAAGAGTCTGCCAAACACATTAGCTGTACCCAGTGGTGCACTGGAGTACTCTCTCCCTTCTTTTAAGCTCATGCTGTTTAATTTAATACTCTTCGTCTGCTTGAGGCATTCAAATCACATGCTGACGTCGGTGTTGCTGATCCCCTCCCGGTACATGAGGGTGTTTGTAGGGATGTATCTCGAGAACGGAATGGCGATGTTCATTCGGATTTGTAAAAATAATACTTAGTATTAATAATGCTTACCTTGCAACCCACTCTATTTTTTTTTAACTTTTATTAATGGGTTAGAGTGCATCCCTCGGCAGTTTGGACTACAACCCAATAAGAGAAATGCACGAGTTTCTAGCATCCTGCGTCTGCATCATAATGGGAGATCGTGTAGCATCGTCTGGTGAATAATTGCATTCAGTTTCCATTTTCTTACTTTATCTCCTGGATTGGGACCCACCCTTGTTCAGCACAGTCAGGTGCAAGAATAAAAGCATCAGCTCAAAGGTGGAAGGTCACGGGTGCGGACATGTGCAAGGAGGCGCCATGTCAGCGTCATCACTCTTTGCTTCATCTTCTCGATGATTGGAGAGAGGTGGGAATGGTTTTGCACCTGTCTTTCCTTCCGTTTTCACGAGTTTTCATTTGAAAAGAAAACATTTTTATTGCTGGTCTTTATTGAAAGTGTATGGAAACATTCAAACATGGACCCCTATTGAGATGTTTCTACTCTTGCTGCGTGTAGCAGACGACAGGGAGGGATGAAAAGTCTTGTTAGCTGCTTCGTTTCCAGTGCAACCACCCCTATCCCCACTCCCACAACCATCACCACCACCACCACACCCAACTCTTGATTACGACAACGTAGGACAAGGGACTAAACTGTTCCTGAAAGTTGTGCGCAAAAGTTAACAAAGATGCTAGACTGTTTTCTCGCTATATTTGTTAATTACTCTGCTAATTAAAATTCTGCATGCAAAAGGAAAAATAATAACCGTTGAAGCATAATATACACGCTGTAAAAAAAAACTTTGCAATGTTGTTGCTGTTGCTGTTTTTCTGTATCTTGTTTCGTTTTCTCCTTCGCTGCAGAACCCACAGTATACTTAGGTAGTGAAGAGTACTCAGTGGACGAGAGTGATGGGTTCGTGGAGGTCGCCGTGTGGAGGACAGGTACCGACCTCAGCAGACCGTCCAGCGTCACTGTCCGATCACGCAAGACCAAGCCCAGGACAGCAGAGGGTAGCTTGAGCAGTTCAATCTATTTCCAAAGCTAAAATAAAATACTTATGCATTCAGTAGTGTTCGTATTTAAGCTTTCACTTTTCTGGTAAGAAAGACTTCTGTATTATTACCATTACTCTCTGTAGCTGGCATCGACTACATTGCTGTCAACAAGATCCTGACATTTGCCCCCGGCGTGACCATGCAGCGAGTCCGGGTCACAATTCTGGATGACCTCGGCCGTCCCCGGGTCGAGGGTCCGGAGACATTCCAGGTCATCCTTCGGATGCCGTCCAACGCCACCCTGGGTGAACCGTCAGTCGCTACCATCACCATCAACGACACCATCTCTGACGGTAAGCAAAGATGACAACGTTGCACCACCAAGCCATTTTTTTTTTAAGTTTCAGAGTGAACATTTCGTGTCTGACAATATATTTGATATCTTTCGCTGCAAATCATGTTTACATGTTAAAGGGATACTAAAGGGAAAATTAAACTGCTTAGAAACTCGTAAATAGTAGGATCAATTTGAATCTCGTCTATTTTCATGTCTGTTCATGTGAAAAAAGTTGAAGGTTTGTAGTAGAATGTTGCGTTTAAGAAGAGAAATTACACGGACTCTTTCGTCTGCTTCGACGAACTCTCGTTCTCGGTCACGTGACCTTATGACGTTTCAGTAGGATTGTTTACATGTGAGACCGAACCATGCCTGCACCCGATTGCCACGAAAAAATGGGAAAAGATTCGACATTGTCATCATTTTCCGAAAGACAGATCGAGCCTTACAAAAAGAGTGTGTCATACAATAACAAGGCTCGATGCCACACGTTTGGGAGCCCAGAGAGTGGGAGGTGTTGTGCAAGCATTTTGTTGACGATCAGTGCTTTACTAGCCGGACCGAAATGTCCGAACAGTTAGATTTGGCCTTCAAGGCACAGCTTCTGCCAGATGCAATTCCGACCATTTTTCAACACAATGAAATTTCTCGAAAAAGAATGAAGGATCTATCTGACAGACGAGTTTCACTTGCCAAACGACTACAGCATAAACAGGTCAGTGTCAGTGCTATGTACTGTTACTGTGTTTACAAAATGCACTTTTCATTATTGGTAGATAACATTACAATATACATATATCAAAGACTGTACATATCTATAAAACAATAAACGTGTTATGTGGTACTTATAATAAGCGGGTTTCAATAGGTAAAAATTCATAGTACATGCATAATAAATGAAAAATGTCAGCATCAAACTGAAAGTGTAAAAGAAATGATTGTTGAAATCCTGTCACTTGTTACATTATTTTTTTAAAAATCATTGTCTGCTTTTATAAAATGAAATATTTTTAAATTCATATTTTTGAAAAGACAGCCTATTTGTTTATGAAATCTAAAAACAATAAAATTCATGTGAAAGGTATTTCCTACATAATGAGCTTATCAACAATAGTAGTGAAATCTATGTGCAGTACACTGCGGAAGTTAGACTTGATATTTCAACATTTGAAAATTAGAGTAATATTAATGATTGTGTTTTATGTTGGATACTGTAAAGAATTAAAAATAATAATAGCTTGATCACATGGTATAATCATACATGTTTTATTATTGTTTTAATGTTTTGTGGAATGATTACTTTATAAAACTTTAATGTTCAGACTATAACAAGTCAGTCACAACAAACAGTTCAACTGTGCTTAAATAAAGAGGTCCAGACCCAGATCTCAGCTCCAATCCTGAAAGGTAATGGCCACTTTTTAGTTCTTTTCTCTATTACACATCTCTTTTATCTAAAATTGGCATGAATTCCACAAACTGTGCCAGATATTTTCTTCTTATAAGGATATTCAAGGCCAAAAAAATGTGCAGTTTTAAACACTTAGATAAAAAAATAATTTTATATGGCTTTGTAAAATTTTTATGTGAATAAATTTTTTTCATAATGAAATGAAAAAGAAGGAAATTGTGTCTATAAATGTCTGCTAGGTGTGATCCTGATATTGATATGGGAGTCAGAAAATGAAAATGACACCTCAGAGTGGAATAATTCAGCAGTCGAGGAGCACCAGTAAACAAAATTTATATTGCAGTTACTAACAAACAGTCAGTACTTGATAGTTTATATCAGAAACATGCTAGCACAAGAATTTAAGCTGATATTTAGCTATAAAAATGATTTATGGTTTTAACTATGATTTTAGTCTCGATATTTGTCTCTAGGAATTCTCAGAAAGATGAACTGGGCACAAATCCCTTCCTGGAAAGAAAATTTATCATTCACGAAAAGAAGTTGGAGGAGCTGCTGAAAGTCTGCAGGCAGTGTAGCAACCCCTCTATCACAACTATAGATGAGTGTCACATAGAAGTCAAATTTATAACCATATGCCAAGATGGCTCCTGTGGCCATCATTACTCCTGGACATCACAGCCACACTCTTTTAGGCTTCCTAAATGTTCAACCTTTGACAAGTACACAAACACACATGTGTCTCAAATTGTCCACTTGGTTTATTGGAATCCATAACTGTGCAAGAATTAAGAAAATTATGACAAAATACATTGTTGAAACTGTTTTAAATGCTTACAGAGCAATCAAATGAAAAATTCACATGCAGTGGAACTTGAGGAAATAAAAAGATTAAGCCACATGTCTGTATATTATGTGAAAGAAAGAAATCAGTTCTCACACAGTTTTCCTTGCATTATTATTAGTTTGTAAGAAAATAAAGAATGAAAGGTAAATTCAGCACCAAGTATTTCAGAAATGATGTTTGTAAAATAAAAATGCCATATGCATGCAAGATTTGTTTTGGACATAAAAGATAAAGTGTGTCCCATACCTGAGTTTGAACAAAATAAAAGAAATTAATGTTAACAAAGGGAAGATTTTATTTTACAATTCATGTCAGATACATGAAAGTATTTTATGCATATGATATGAAGTGTGTCCTATAACTGGATTTGGATAAATGTAACAATTTTCATGATGTATAGGGAACATTTTCACTTTTAAGCTTTTACTCTACATTTTTTTATGCTTCAACATTTGTTGTGGCCATTCCTCACAATGCTCACAAATGCACCAGTCTGAAACTGTGATAAATGAATCTATGTAAATACACATTTAAACAACAAACATATAAGTTAAAAGCACAGGCATAATAACATATAAAGCAAACGTCTCTGCTTGAATTCTATCCATCGTTGTTATAAAGTAAGTCATTAGTGTAATTATTCAAACTATATCCCCCAAAAAAGGCTGCAAATAGTATTATATTAAAGTCTGTTTAAAATATTTAAATACAGATATTTCAAACTATTAATTTTTTAAACTATCCTTAGGAAAGTTCACTTAAAACCCAAATTATCATATACAATGTGAATATTCCGGTGTGTGTGAGGAAATAATTAGCATACCAAATGTAATTTTATTTTTTAAATACACTACGAAGTGAATTCGTCAACAACAATGCCCAGTGTAAAGAGTTTGAGTGCATTATGTTTATTTAAAGCGCTTGAAGGTAAAGCATGCGTTCACTTTCTGTTCCCGTGCACACAGTATGACTTACTTCTATAGTCCTACCAGAGATCTGTCCCTACAGATCTCTGGTCCTACGTACCTGCTTTGTGCTTCGACTGCTGCAACATTTTCCTCGTCCTCCGAGGATGTGCAGTCGATTGTGAGCTGATGCAAGTGGTTCAAATTGGTAAAATTGAACATTATTCATGGCCATCTCGATAGTTAATGACTTTGGAGATCACAAATCCAACTAAGAGACACCACCGATCACTATCCTAGCAATGACCACAGACACTTCCTGTCGTTTGTGACGTCACAAAAGACTCGTCTGCTTGACTCATCTCGGGAAGATATCGTAGCTACTCGGCGGAAGGACACAAGGGTCGATTTCACTGGATTTTTTCGATTTTTATGAACATCGGCAACCGACATAGTGCTAATAAGTGGTAATTAAGTGAGAAACGAATCCTTTATTTCTCCTGTATTGCTCTCGTGCTCTGTAATTGTAACTAAATCTAGTTTTGATACGTTTGACCGTCGCCACAGCCTTATCACTACCCTTTAGTATCCCTTTAACAACAGCGAGTTTTGCACTCTGAGTTTTTGCGTAACTGCAAGTTTGAACCAACGCTTACCTCTATGCCGTTCATCAGTTCCAGCCATGCAGTTCAAGGAAGAAGAATACAAGGTGTCGGAGGAGGACGGGGTGGTGAGAACTTTTGTGGTTCGCACGGGCGACACGAGCGAGCAGTCGGAGGTGCGCTGCTTCACCCGTCAAGCCACGGCCAAGGTGGGCCAGGACTTTGAGGAGCGGCCAGACACCAACGACTCGCTCATCATCTTCAACCCAGGTCAGCTGACGAGAGGTCACCAAGGCGTCAGTGGGATGATGTCCTACGCAGTACTCAAGCACGCACTCCCGCATGCACGCATGCATACTCACACTTGTACTCACACATGCCTACAGGTTGTTTCGTATGGGGTAGGGGGTGAGGGATAAAAGGACAGACGGGAAACACACACGCACGTGCTTTTACTCGCCAAATGCGTAAACAAAGAAATTTTTAGAACAAAATTGGAAGAGAAGTCCTGGTAGGATAATTCTAGAAAAGGGTTGTGAACTCGAGTTCAGACACTCCCCAGCTCAGCCTCCCATTCCTCCCTACCTCCCTCCATTAACAACAACCGACCTCCACCCGAGGCCCGACCGTCACGGGTCACGTGCATGTTTTAGCAGCAGTTCGCCTCAGTCGGGAGTAAGTTAAGGCTGCAGGCGTGTCTTTTCACGGCCTGCCACAATAAATACAGCCCTACTTTTTCTAGAACAACCGTACCAAAAATGTCACGTGGAACTTCTTAAAGGAAAAATTGAGGAGACATATTTTGCATTTCTTCAAACTTCCGGGGGCCGTAGTAATGGAGCAGACGTAGGGTTACCCTTGGTTAGTGTTGCAGGGATCCTTATGAAGATACTGTATCAGCTGCTGCACTCAAATGCACCACGAACATTGTAATTGAATCTGGCTTGTCGGGAAACAACGAGTGAAGTAGTGTTGAAATACTCAAAGATAATGTGTCTAAAAATAAGCTTGGGAAAGAAAGAGGGTGAGAGAACTGTCGAAAACAAAGAGAAAGCACCCAAGAGAAAAAAAAGGTAGGGATGTTGACGAGAAGCAACTAAGACGAAGCAGTCTGTACCCTCCCCTTCCCCCCTTTCCATACCTCCCCAAAATAATAATAATGATGTATGCGGTCGGAACCTGCGTTGTATAAGACTTGTGGATTTTAGACTGACTGGAGAAAATTTACGAACAGAACGAATATCTTCATATAAGGTTAGAAACTGCTTCTGAAAGAGAAGTATTCTAGGCATTGTATCTATTCGTGTTTAGAACGTGCACACCCACGTTAAAGCATTCTGTGCCTACCCCGTGTACACATCATCTTCAACACCATGTTCTTGTTTGCTTTCCTTTTTTTTAGTCACCACATGGGAAAGGTATGCACCTCATTTGTCTTCTCCGCGTAGCCCGGGAATTCTTCCTCCCTCCTCCTCTCTCTCTCTTTGTATGGGTGTGTGTGCATTCGCTCCTTGACTGTTCCCACCCTATCTGCAAATTTTTCAAAATTTTCCAAACATGGTTCAGTCTCTTTATCTACGCGAATCGGTGACAGTGTTATTTGCTACCCACTGCAAAACTATTTCCTCCCTGAACATTAGCTTGTACGTGCAGCCATGCACGCTGATAACAGAAAAAAAAACTACAAGCGTCTCAACTTTGGGGAAAGGAAGGGGATTGTCGAGATCGAGACGCAGGACAAGGATGGGGGAAAGTGAGATGGGGTAATAATGAAAATGTAATATTCTGAGTAAGTGTCGAATTGCTTGCGTAAGGCAAACCTGGGGATTTTTTTCGATTTGCTATTTTTTTTAACACGCAAAGTCTGTGGAAGCACTTCTTTTTCTGCGCTGCGTTTATGAGAAGCCGTGGCTTAGGGTGTGAACGGAGCCAGAGGAGTGGTTTAAATGAACGACAGGTTTTTGTTGTCATTGCAAATAGCGAGACTGAATATCATAGAAAACTTCTCGGAGCCGTTTGGCAGCAATCACTCATAAAAGATAAGAGATCGTCTGAGAGAGAGAGAGAATGTGTATGTATGAGAGAGAGGGAGAGAGAAGGTTGGGCCATGATACCTTTTTCTTGTAAAACTGTAAGCTGTTCTTTGTAAAACCTGCGTCCGTTTGTGTTTGTTGGTGGGGAAGTTTCGGGTAAGTAATCAAAAGAAAATTGAGAAAACGGGGATTATGGTAGAGAGAGGTGAGAAAAAGAGAAAGGAGACAGAGAAAAAATAAATCTGATTTCGATTTCTAAAGCCTGTGCCTTTATCAGTGTCTGTTTTCATGTAGCCATTTGTTTGTTGTCTTTAAAGAACGAGCATACAAGGTGCATCAGGTTGTCTCCCTTCTCTATTATTGTAGCCAAACGATTGAAGTTATATCAAGAATTATGGCTACACAGCATGCTCCTTTTCAGGTTTCTTAGAACTATTACTTCTTTCAACACGATGTAGCTCTGAATACACCAGTATCTTGTCGCTTGTACAAGCCATGTATTCCCGTGTCTGTCCAACCGCCGCCATGTTCTTTCTTCTCAAAGTGTTGTGCGTGGATGTGTGCAGGGGACTACGAGAAGGTCTGTGAAGTGGCCATCGTCAATGACTCGCGGTACGAGGGCGAAGAGATGTTCCGCTTGGTACTCGGGTCGCCGACCAGCGCCACGCTCGGTCGCGCCGCTCTCGGCAAGAGGAACATCACGCAGGTCATCATTAAGGACGACGGCGACAGTGAGTATGGAAGGGAGGAACCTGCTCCGGAATGGAGAGGTAATGGGTCGTCTCTGAGTAATCTGACACGACGAAGGGTATCTCTAAGAGCTTTCCTGAGTGCATTTTTAAGAACCTCCAGGATGAGTCTTTGAGTCGCTGGTTGGTATTTTGCAGAGCCGGTCATACGCCTGGCTGAGGACAGGTTCACCATTCGTGAGCCGGTGTTCAAGGACGAGACGTCGGTGCTGCACGTGCCAGTGTTGCGCGAGGGTGACCTGACGGAGACAGTCGTCGTCACTGTTAACACCAAGGACGCCAGCGCCGACGCCGGCAAGGACTACGTTGGCTTCTTCAAGGGTAGATGCTTCTCATCGGCTTTCTTATTTTCTGTTACTTATTCTTTGTAGACCGTGGAGTTGAAACTGTTTTATTTGTTTGGAGAGACAGACAGACACACATGCGTTCTAAATGCTTACTACGGCTTAAAGAGAATTTAATGAGCTGAACGCATATTTACTTCTTCAGAATTAAATCCAATGGCTGAAGTTTCAAGTAATGATGGACAGAAAGTCGGTGGAATGAAACGCTGACATTCTAAAGATCCCTCTGTTATTTGAAAGCCACACACGTTTTGCTTGTTTTGAAACGCATCCCTCCTGTTGCAGAACTGGTCTTCGGTGCCAACGTTTCTCGCCTGGACGTGGACGTGGAAATTCTCTACGACGACATCAAGGAGATGAGAGAGGTCTTTACGGTGCACCTCAAGCTCCCCTTTGGATCTGCGGAGGTCAAGGTTAGAAATGCTTTTTTTTCTTTAAGTTAGAAGATTTTAAATTTTAAAAGATGAACAGCTGGTGTAATATTCTGTAGTTAAGCGATAGCTGTAACAGAAGTCTCTTTGAGGGAAAAAACCGCACTGGCTACTCATTGCTTTGTTGTGGCATGTTGGTGGAAGCTTTTTCAGACTTTGTACTTATTTCCAACTTAATTCCTCTTTCTTTCTTCTCTTCCTCCTACTACTCCTATCTCCCCGTCTCTCCCTCCCTCCACTCCTCTCTTTCTCAATCCTCTTTCCTCTACGTCTTCTTTTCGTCTCCACCCCGACCCACCCACACACACAGCACACTTTATTTTCTTCATCTTAAATAACAGACACGTCACCGGACAGAAAGCTTTGCTAGGATGATGTGTGCATTTGCATTGCTTTTTTAATGTGCAGACTCCCAAGGCCATCGTTTTCATCGACGAGAGGTCAGAGGTCGCTGATGTCACCTTCCCTTCTAAGCCGGTCGTTGTGTCCCTACGTGACTACGACGACATAGAGGGGCTAAGCCGAACCCCGTGCAAGGCTATCCCCTCATCTGTGTCACGGTGAGTGGAAATGTAGCAGTCGTGAGGGTGAGGAGGACATGATGGTAGCAGTGGTGGTCATGAGGGTGGTGTTCTATGTCGGAATATCTTTCAAAGTCCTAAATCCCCCCACTGTTAGAGGACACCACTTCGTCAAAGGAGCACAGTGATACATCTAGCTTAAAGGGCCATTGACATACGATCTTTGGGTTAAAGGAGCACTGAGATACGACCTCAGGATTCAAGGGGCACTGAGATATGGCCACTGGGTTGAAGGCGCACTAAGATATGCCGACTGGTTTTTAGTTTGCTTGTCTATCTCTTTTTCTTCCCGTCCCAACACACATTTTGCACATTCATCTGTCTGCATTTCCATTTTCACTGCCTCCCCACCTTGCCGTCATCTGCATTTTTGGGCTTAGCTTCTCTCTTCTACATCATAATATCTTCGCTTTTTATCTCTCTTCTTTGTTCATGTCCATCTATCTTCTATTTTCTTCTTAACATCTATTTTCGGAAAGTCGTGATACCAAGAGAGAATTTCTTTTTAACAAAACAAATGGCTTTGAACTCATAAGACTCTCTTTGCAAGCAAATGTTAAGCAGAACTACGCAGCTTGGCTCAGGGTTTTGCTGAAAGTGTCAAAGTGGCGCCAGACTACAAAAAGACACGCAAGCACCTAGGGCGAGGCGATTAACGAGAGCAAGCGAGTGCAACAACGGCAATTCGGAATCGACCGAAACGCACCGCTGGAAAGCGAACCGCCTTGGTTTAGTCCCTGCTCCGGTTACATGGCTGCTCGCAAACTTTAAGTGTCTGGAGTCGGGGGGGAGAGACGGGATGTAGGTTCCCCTGCATTTACCTGCGCATATGTGAAAGTCCCTCCGTGCGCGTCATGATGTTTTATTTTTAGCTGCCGTGATCTTGTGAGTGTGTGTGTTTCTGCTGCTATTTTCATATTTAATGAAATATTCTATATCAGTATTTTTTATTTAATACATTATTATTTTAATTTTAGTATTTAATAGTATGTATGCATATGATTAATATATGTATGTATACTTACGTCCGTTTTTTTTATTTCATCACTGTCCTGATTCAAGTTCTAAGTAAAACTGTCAAAGCTTGCAATCACAAATGTGTGAACAAGCTTGTACAAAACAAACCCAAAAACAAAACAGATTAACAAAATTACGAAAAAATATGTAAATACAATTATCAAAAGGCACTTTCGTCATTTCCGAGAGAAGTAAACAAAGTTGTCAAAAAACGGGGGGAAAACAAATTCAACGGAAATTTAATACTGGCGTAAGCTTAGAGATGTAGATGTAGTGTTTTAACAGCTTTTTGTCGTTGTTATGTAAATAAAGTTTGTTCCTGCTATGTGTATCATAAACGGTTTTTACTTTTCAAGCGCTTTATCTGGTCCTGGCTATTATTATTATTATTATTATTATTATTATTATTATTATTATTATTATTATTCACCTTTGTCAGTCCAAGGAAAACAGCTGTGTGACTTGGAATATTCTCACATCTCATTCGACCCTGTAATACACCGCTTCTTCCTGCACAAACCTTACAACTCTTACTTTTGTTCTTGTTTTGTTTCGTTTTGTTTTATTATGTTTCTTTTAAAATCATCTTCACAAAAATTATGAATTTGTGTGACGGGTGATTACATTCTGCCAGATACAGGTACAGTATTAATTAATATTTGATGTTTTCCGACAGCCTTGTAACCCTAAGCACCCGCAGTTCAAGTTCACGGACACGCTGTGCAAGACTCAGGGCATCAACGACACGTTGACCCGCTTCCGCTGGCGAGTGGCCGCTCCAACTGGCGACGACGGGGTCACGTCAAATCTACGTGATGTCGAATCGAGCGCTTTCTTCGCCTCCACCAAGGAGATCACGCTTGACAGTATTTACTTCGGTGGAGGTTAGTATGTGAGGAGCGATCGTGGCCATTAGTCAATCATGAACAATTTGGGTCAAGAAATATTTAAAAAAGTGGTTAGAATTTTATATATATTTATCTGAACATTTTGTATACTGTGTGTGTTTAAATGACATCCCTAATGTCAGAAAAAATGAAGTTACTGGATTTGTTTCACGCGAAGCAAAAAATATCATATTGTCCTACTGGACGTCCTCGGTTCAATCCTCCAAGTACTGTCGCAGATTTGATCTCTTGCATTCGAATGTTGTCAAGTTCTGTCTTGTTCCCTTAGGGAGCCGTGTTCAGTGTGTTGCCCGTGCTGTGAACACGGACAGGGACCCTGGACTGGAGATCTTCAGTGAGCCGGTGACGATCAGTCGTACAGACGGACTGTGTGAACCTCGCATCATGGACTCGGTCGGAGCCGAGCCGTTCGCTGCCAGACTCCGGTACACAGGTCAGTGCGCATGCGTGCTGGAATCTGCTTTTCCGGATCCGTCTTCTCTTTCCACTTATCTAGACAGGATAAATGGACTGCGTTACTATGCATATGGTTTCGTCTGATGGATACTAACAAGTTCCCTGATTTTTTTTTCTTCTTCTTCTTCTTAAATGGTTATCTTGCTGCTTGAAAATCTTTAATGTCATCGTTAATGAGCCTGTCATTTTTCGGCACATTTCTTGTCGCTCACAGTCATCAAATGAATTGGCATTGTCGCCAAACTTTCTTACACTCGCTGATTTCTGTCCCTGTCAGGTTCTGATGACCCGACACACCCTAACATGGTTCGAATCTCTGTGCGCGTGCCGCACCGTGACGGCATGCTTCCGGTCGTCTCCACGCGCCAGTTATCCAACTTCGAGCTGACGCTTAGCAAGGATGGCACCCGCCTGGCCACGCACCGCTGCTCCAACATTCTCGACTTTGATGAGGTACGTCACGCACGAGAACGTGAGAGAGCACGATTACAAGCTCGATGATTATTGATTAGATAGACAAGCTCTCTCTCACACACACACACACACATCTCTCTGTCTCTCTCTCCATCTCTCTCTCCATCACGAAAAACACACCCGTTCACTAACGTTGTTCTAAAACGCATAATACAATTTACATACATTAAAAATCGACTAGCTAGAGAGATTTAGTGTATGCTATAGACCCGAGACTGACTTGAGTAAATATATTTGTTTCCCGCTTTAAAATATACGGGTTAGAGAAAGAAGTACAACCTCTGGTCTTTCTAAATGTCAGTTCAGACCGTGGACGAATAACAGACCACTGCTTTATTTATCCGCAGAGGCTGCTTTCCTAGTTTTTGTGTCTTTACAGCATCTAGCCTCTTAACAAACTAATTTTCGTATTTTACTTCATCACAATGGCAAGCATGACCCTTTGTTTTCAGATGAACAGAGAGTCCGGATTCCTGACCAACCAGACCAAAAACCCCAACATCATCGGCGAGGTGGAACCGTATCAGTTCAACTCCAATCTCCGTTCCAACTCCACCCTTCGTTTCTACCGCAATCTGGACCTCGAGTCGTGTCTCTGGGAGTTTGTTGGCTACTACAACCTGTCGGAACTGATTACAGAGTGTGGGGGTACCATCAGCACAGACGGACAGGTGTGTGAGCGACACGTGAGAGAAGGCTGGGAGTCCATGAGTACAGATGTATTTTTTTTCAATTCCTGATCTGTAACGAACACGAGACCTTGAAGAAACAATTGTTTAAATTTAAATGTTTTACACTACAGTCGTTTGAAGATGATTTTGCACACGGGTTAGACTTTAGTTTACTATTTTACTCAATATGCATTAAACAGCATTTAACAGCACGCATTGTCTTCTACCTGGGCAGGTGCTGAACCTGAAGCAGTCCTACGTGGCCATGCGCGTGCCCCTCTACGTCTCCTACGTCTTCCACTCACCGGTAGCTCGCGGAGGCTGGCTGCACTACGACATGCTGTCGCAGCTGCCGCTCATCTTCGTGTACGACACGGCCATTCTCTGGCAGAACGGCATCAGCAGTCCGGAGTCTGAGCATGGATTGCAAGGTGTGAATTGCTAGCAAGAATCGTGTTTCTACGATGGTTGAATATAATGTTATTTTACTTCGAAGTTTCGAAGTTTTACCTCCTACTCCTTTAACACAATTTTGTTCACGTACTGTAGCTTATGGTCAGCCCTGATCAGTCTGTGCTGACCATCAGATACTAACTTTTGCGAACTGCCTTTCAGGGTACTTGTATCCGACCAGCATGCGAATGGAAGATGACGGTAAGCTGTCGGTATCCTTCAGAACTGAAGCCAGATTCCGAGGACAGTTCGTGGACAAGCACCCAGGTATGGTGAAACGCATATCTGTCTATGTCATGGTGGGTGAGTTAACAACGTGTGTCAGTGTAGTAATTGGTATTAATAGAAAATTGAATAAATACAGTAGTAAAACTAGAAAGAGCTATAATCAGTATTCCCTGGATGCAAGCTCGACATATATCACTGGTTTATCCACAGGATCAGAAATTGAATCCATGGTAATGTCGATGGATCATCCGGAGCTGACCTTTACCCTGAAGCTTGTGCGAAGTGATCCTACCTACGAGCAGCCCAACCAGGAGTGGACATTTGTGTCAGACTACTCGGTAAAGTTTTTTTTCTTTCGTGTTTCTCAAACTGTCGGTAAAGCTAGCTGCTAGTTCCTTCTAAATTAGAGTTTCTGCGGGGGAGAGGGGGGAAAAAGACTCCATGTACATCTTTTTCCGAAATCGTTAAACAGTCTAACGAAAATACACGTAAAAACATCAAAGTTCGTCAAGAAGTACCGAGAAACTGCAGGCATTCATGGTCAGCAGACGTCTTTAGCCCCGTCATGCAAAGGGAGGCAAACTCCGGCATTGTAAGAAACAGATTTATGGATTACGTCCCCTATAATACTTGATCGTGACAGCTTAGGGAAGCGGGATCATTATATCAAAATATATATATTTCTTAATTGTTTGCTTGAGGTGAAAGGTCAAAAGTGGTTTCGTATTACCTTCTGCATGGGTCTGGTTGCTTCAGCTAGTCGAAGTTTTGGTTAATTTGTTAATAACTAGTGAATTAATTAATGTATATGAACTCTGTAGTTTTTTTGTAACCAAAATGAAAACGTCGGGTATAAGAAAAAAATTTTCCTTTTCTTTCGTTAATTGTTGTTTTGGGATAAGGCATGTGTTATTGAAATGTCTACTTCTGACGGATAATGTATTATGAGCTTGTTTTGGTACGCTTGTTTTTCGCTTCCAGCTGATGATTGAATAGATTTATTTCTCTGCCCTTATGTGGGTGAGTGTGCGCTCGCGCGCTTATAAACGCGTTCGCAGTTACATCTTAATTTAAATGATAGCAGAGCATATATTTCTCAGAACTGGTTAGTAGTTAGCATATTTGGAATGGTCCTGCATATTAGCTCCTGCCTGTAAAATTAATCCACAAAAATGTCCTTTTGCTTTTGTACAGGTGCGGGATTATTCGGGTCTGTTTAAAGTCAAGCTGGTCCCGTGTACAACAGCCCCAGACCAAGGAGTACACGTTGCCTGTCGTCTGCTCGCCCCGGGATCCCATCACCTTCAACCTTCCGGTGCGCTTCCAGCAGGTGAGCGACGCGGTGCCGGCGGAGTTCTCCCTCAACACGAACTTCCACCTGCTGCGCAAACGAGAACTGTGGTTGTCAGACGGCTCCATGGGCTTTGGTGATGAGTCTGATGCAGCTTTCGCAGAAGGTGAGCTCAGTCTTGTACCTGTAAAGAAAGCTAGATAGTGTAAGTAAAGCTTTGGGGCAAGTCACTCGAACGGTTGTTTTTCTCTCCCCTTAACACATTAAATCCCTTGACTTTGTCTAGGGCGAGGAATACGAAAACCCTGGATTTGATTAATTAAATGGTTTGTTCTCTCTCTCTCCCAATATCTCCTTTCTGTGTGTGTGTGTTATTAGCTCTGTTTTGCTCTTGTGTGCAGAGGACAAGCTGTATGGACGTATCAATGTCGACCCTGTTCAGAACCTGGGAAGCTCCTTTTTGCTTAATGTTGAGAAGGTGTTCTTATGCTCCGGGAAGGACGGCTACATCCCAAAGTACAACCCAGACAGCTTGGAATTTGGTTGTGTTGCAGAGACACCGAACCTGCAGTATTCTTTTAAAATTCTGGTTAGGGTTCTTTCTGCATCCGTTCCTCTTCCCCTGCTTCTCCTCCCAACATGTAAATGTGTGCCTATATGAGGGGACTAAATTTTAGATATACTTTAGTGGACATTTTTATCTACATTCTTTCTATTTTTACTTATGTTCACCCTATTACACCTTTCCAAAATCCAGGGACTCACTTTACCAAGTGTATCCATCAGCACTAAAGACCATGTATATCTACAAACGAAACGTCGTACAATAAACTTACAATACACGTATTTGGTAAAGAACATTCTAACCAACCTTCAGCTAATCGTGTTGAATGGTTTTGTCTGTGGCTTGAAGCAAGTGGTATTTTTATCGAAATATAACAGCAACTGGTTTGGATTGTTCAGGACAAGGGAGCTCCTTTTACTGAGGTCAAGGCCTTCCAAGACATTCCTTTCAATGCTCTCCTGGCTAGCGACGATTCCAGTGCACTCGAGCTGGTGAAACAATCTGGAGCAGACGGCTTTTCTATGGACTGCAAGCCTCTTTTCCAGGTGAGAAGTTGCTTCTGGTGGTCCTTCTGTTGCATGACCATGATTCTTTAATCTTTTCTTCATTACTTTCAGTGACTTTTACTACCTTGTTGAAGTTCTACTTCCTTCCTATCTTCCTCCCTATCTTCCTCCTACCCACTGCCAATCCCCTCCTCCTCGGGACACAATTTTTACTGTTGTGATTTTAATGACTTTATTTTGTAATAATGTAGTGTTTTAATCTCTCCTACTTAGAGGGATAGATGTAAAAAAAAATGGCATAACTTTTGCTTATTCTCTTATTCTTTGTTTGTGTTCTTTTCCTGTTTCATCTTTTCTTTCCACATGTTGTTTCTTGTTTTTTCCTTTGGAGTTTTTTTCAGCATCTTGATTTCTAGAGCAATAAACTGTTCTGGTGGGTAAGTACTCAATGCCACAAAGTGTGTTTTATGTGAGCAGTGCAAGCTTGTACCTGTCGGTCGTTTTCTGAAAACACTCCGTGTTACAGCTGGTCTCTTATTAGTTTGAAGACTTCTGGTAAGGTTTGTGAGTGAAAAGGCTACGCGCTTGACCTTAACTTACATAAGGTGTATCTCTGTGTGTGCGCGCGCGTGCGTGGGTGGGTGCGCATGTTGTTGTTTTTGTTTCCAGGTGGACTCTGGGCGCCAATGGTTCCTACACGCCATCTACACGGTGCGGTCGGGAGCAAACGCCGGACGGGGCATCGGCAAACGCAGCGCGCATGCGCTGTTCGATGCGCGCCACCTGGCGACCGGCCTCTCCCGCGTCAAGCGCGAGCAGGACGACCTGGACGGCGTCGGGCAGGGCGGCAAGGGCACCAACATGGCGCGCGTGCAGCTGCGCTTTGCCCTTCTCGACGACGGGGACGTCAGCGTGGGCACCAACACGGAATCGGACCTGCCGCTCATCCCCATCATCATCTCGCTCGTCGTCTTCGCCATCCTCTGCCTTCTGCTCGCCATCCTCATCGTACGGCGTCGGCGCAATAAAGGCGCCAAACCCCCTCCCTACGCTGCCAAGCCTCCTCCTCCGCCTCAGTTCGCCGCCAAGCCGGTCACCGTATCGGCCAACGGACACACCCGAGTTCTGCTGCCTCAGGCCTACAACAAGGACAATACGGAAGTGTAGTTCTTCGCAACCAGATGGACTCCCCTTTGTTGCTCCGCCTTATGAAATGAGAAAGAATCGAATACCAAGACTGTTCGTGATTTGGTCATGTGATCAGCGGTGTCACCCCGCCCAACTCTCTTCAAAAAACCAAAGAGGCTGCTGCTGTTGCTGCAAGAGCATCTACTTGTCTTTCGCACCACCGTGTTTCTGGTGATTGCTGCCTAAAGGACCTGTGTTTTGTTAGCTGGGAGTTGAAATTAAGTCTGTGGTAACACTGTGCAATCACGCACGCACGCACGTGCATACACACACACACACACACACACCACACACAGAGCAATAAAAATCTCATAAAAATTATGGTCAGACCTATGTTGAGCTCTGATCTGCCTGTTAGCGTAGAGACTGATATTATTCAGCGAACGGTTTGTTTGTATAAACATTGATGTGGTGGTGTCTTGCTTGTGGACTGTTAGCCTTTAATTCTCACAAGTTGTTGTCGGAGGTTAAAGGAGAAAGAGGGTGATTATTTACCCAGCCTTTTGTAGTATTTATACTGAATATTTAAAAAAAAAAAAAAAGTTAACATTTATTCCATTTTTTCTGAATTTTTTTTTTTTTTTACCTGTTCTTGTGGTAATATCGCAAACTTCATATCAGTGTGTGTGCGCGTCCCCTTATTTATACAGGCAAGATTTCATTTCACGACACAATATATCAGGTTTTCAGTTCCATGAGCTTCAACAGGCGGATGTGTAGTCTTTCTTCTAGAACATGGAGTGTTAGTGACAGGTAGCACTGGTGTAATTCGGTAACTGAGACGTGAGCGAGTCTGCCGATTTTAACAGGTTCCGGTTATTCCATGGACCAGCAGACGTAGGTAACACAGAGGATAGTGTTTGGCTGTCTTCAACTAGCGAAGAAATGTGAGACAGTATGGGTCTATGGAAGCTTTTTGAACCACAGAGCCTATAAAACACCCATTCACCTGGCTCAAAGATACAGTTGACCCACAATTCCTCTTACCCTACAAAAAAAGTATTTTTAAAAAGTAATAATCAAGCTGTTCATTTCACTTATGAAAGGTAGTGTTTCTAATCCCATATCCGGGTTTGTATGTATGCATGAAGGAAAGTTAGAAATGCAGTTTATTAATGAATTTTATCCTGTGTTGTGTATTGCATTGCTTTTTTGTGTAAGTTGTTCTTTTTGAAAATCCTTAGCGCTGTGATCTCTCAATGCTTTCTAAACCAGTAGCTATCGTAAGCAGTAGTCGAAGTTCAACAAAAGACTTTCAGTTTCGAAGAGATGTAACAGCTTTGTTTTGCTGAAGTTCCCAGACCTTAACTTTTATCATAGCATTCTATTCTGAAACCATGTAGAAGGTCTTCATGCCTTTCCTTCCAGTATTTACGATGTGGAAAACTTTAGATCCTCCTGTTTTGTTGGCTTTGGAGTTCAGTGGTTGCATTCTTTTCTATTTTGTTCATTTTTTTAGAAATGACTAAGGTAGGCAATTGAGATCATTCATTTAAATATTTTCTTTAATTATTATAAATTTATCACCTCAGCATTCTGTACAATCTTTCGCCTTCCCTTCTTTGAAGCTCGAGGGAGGCATCAAGTGACAGGGTTAGTTGAAGGTGAATAACACCTCCCTCCGCAGTATTGGTTGTAGATATTCCTCCATCACAAACTTGAAGCAGTTTAAGGAGTTCGGCTCTAGGACAGCATCTGGTACGGAAGGCTTTTTTTTCTTTCTTTCTTTTTCTGGCTGGCTCAAATCCAGTTCTTCCCGAACAAAAACTACAGAAGGTGAAGAGAACAAACTCTGTAAGAAAAAGGGTCGGAGGTGTCACTGCCGATTTACTGTGCGAACAAGCACAATAAAATAACTCAATAAATATAAAGCAATAAAGCTTTCTTTTAGTGAAGAAACTAGTTTTAAACTAAATGAAATGCATCTGTGACATGTAGAGAAATTAACGCCTGCTTTAGTCTGTTCATTCCATTTTTTTCCTGTGCACAGCTGTGATCTCTCCTTCCTCTTTATTTTTATTTATCTAGTTTTCGTCGCCCCTATCAGCATGTCGATGCGGCTTTTGTTTTTACAGCTGTATGTTTTGTTAATTTTACTAACGGGATGCTTTGATGTATGTACAAAAAGACTCAGATATCAGAAGACTGTAAAGTGTATAGTTTGTACATATAATATGTGTGACTGTATATCACTGTTGTACAAGATTGAGGGTTTTGTGTTTTGATTATTTAGGTGTACATTGTTCAAAAACATGAAATTTGCGCAGTTATATCCACAGACAAACTTTCGTTTAACTACGCGCACACACACACACAATTCCTCATGCAGGTGTACACGAATACAGGAGCACAAACTCGTGTCGGTGGGTTTGTAATTACCTCCCTTTTTTTATTTTGTGATCTCTTTACCGGTTGCAGACACCCGTCACATTTCGTTGAAATAACTTGTGAGTTTAAAACATTCTAATATGCAGTACAGGTCACTAACAAGTGCTCCCTGCTCAGACTGCGTCCTTTTCGTTCATATGGTCGTCTTCCTGTACAGAACAGAGTTATCAGCCCTGCAGTCTTCACAAGCCCATGCATGCACACCTCGCCTCACACAAAGTTCATCACCTTCAGCCTTGTCTCGAAACATTAACATTTGTTCTCTCAAAACATTGTGAAGTTAACGCAGGACGTTCAAATTAATATTTTCATTACGTGCCTTGAAGATTACAATTTCTTTTTTTTTTTTTTTACTTATTTTTCTTACTTTTCATTGGATATTTTTATGGACAGCTTACGACACATGAAAAGCTGTTTTGACTTGTTCTATGATTGATACAAGCGTTTTAAAAGCGTAAACATGATTACACAAGGTATTCTCACCTGCAAGGCGTGAACACACAACAGTCCCCCAATATAAACGTGGGATGGCTGGGGGACAGGCCCCGCCGATTGTTGGTGTACTGCACCTTTTACAGGTGTGGGACTGGTGATCGTGCTATAGTCTTACTGTACAGTCACCTAACTTTTGTAGCTGCATCCTGCGAATTTTGTTAAACGGCCTTTAACTGTTACATTGGTTTACTAAAACCTGTGCTCGTTATTATTATTATTATAAACAACTACTACTGCAGGGTTGAAACAAATGCAAGATTCTAAATTCATATTTCAAAAAAAATGTACTCGAATAAACAAGTTTTGTATACCAGATATATTATTACTGTTTTCAAGCTTTTTTTTTTTTTTTTTGAAGTTGACTTAGACACAATTATAATGCTCTCGCTAATATTTTAACCTTTTCTTCGAAAGCTGAAAACTAACAAAAAAAAAATGTTCCCTGCAAAGTGTCGAAAAACAAAAATGTTAACCTCAAAGGTGACAAAATCTTATTCTACCACATTGGTATATGTCCCTCACTCCTTTTTTGTGCTTGCTTGAAACTGTGTGTGCGCAGCAATCCGCCTGTACGTCTGCCTTTGAGGGAACATTGATTCCATTTTGCCTTAGGACATTAGTGTTTATTGTTAAAATAAAATTGGTCAAAAAGATGTTAGCAAACTGTTCTCAGCTATGCACAAATATGCAGTCGATCTTTTACTACGCAATCGTAGATGTATAAAGAGAAAGAGTGATAGGTGGACACATGCACACAGACGTACGCACAGACAAAGATCAACGCTTTATTTACATACTAAGCACAGGATGTGTTTTTACCTTTATACGTAAGTTTGTTGGTTAAAGAGTTGATACGTGGTACGTGTGTGTGTGTTTTGGGGATGGATAGGTGTTGTGGATAGGTTATTGGGCTCAATATTTTCGAAAGGTAACTACGACAAATGTACCTTGTAGAGGCTTGTAAAGTATTATCCAACGTTGATTTTATTTTAGAATGTAATATTAAGGAGTAATAATGAAACTGCATGTATTATTTCTATCTCATTTTACGAAAATATTTAGAACTTCACATTCTTCTAGTTTTGCATAACTTATAAATAGAACTATGCCAGTTATTTTGTATTCTGTGGTCTTTCTTTAGAAGCCAGTCATAAGCAGTGATCTCGATCGCCAATTGAACATGGCTCCTTTTTTATTGTTGCACCTGCTGCAGTATGCGCGGGAGGATTTCCTTAATGGCACATTAGTAAACGACAATATGTCCAAAGTCGAGGTCCGCCAGACAAATGAAATTTAGTGTTTCTTCTTTCAAAGCGTCTTTCCCTTGCTCAGCGTTGTCGCGTTTTTATTTTGCGTTCCTTGACTTGCTAACACGAACTATATTTTTGGTACTAATATCTGTGAGTGCTTACTAAGTGGTTGTCTGAGTAAATATATGTGAATAAAACAAGAATAAATGATGGTGCCTATACTCAAAACAGCAGTGTGTCTATGTATATGCGTGCGTGTGTGTGTTTTGCTGTCAGTGACCAATAGTGATACTGGTCACTGTTGACATCGACTCTGACATTGCCGAGGGCGGCCTCTAGTGTGACGATAAACGCTTATACTTGACACCTCTGCGTAAGTTTCGACGTATCCTAAGGTTCTAGGCTCAGATCCCGTTCTGGGCACCTCTCTATAGCTGCAGCTGAGTAAAAACAAAAATTCCTTTGTAAAAGTCGTGATTCAAAACAATCTTTCAAAAGAAAAAAAAAACCTGATATGTTCAGCCTGTGTTTTCTACCACACAACATTGTGTTTATTTACATAAACAGAAGAAATTGGAGTGACTTTCACACATATATCCTTAATTAAAGAACACTGAGATTTTTCTCATTTCAATATACGTGCATAAATTATTTGGAATAAGATTTAATTATATTATTAGTTTTCAGTGCAGAGTCACTGTTTTGATCTGCTGGAATACAATTTTCATGGTAATTTAAAAGTTCCTCGTCAAATGAGTGAAATAAACATTATTATTCCTACTTAAATGAAACTTAATTCTGTTGTCTCCTGTAAGTTAAACTCACGAACAAAAAAAAGTTGTCAGACACCCAACACACAATAATAAGACAGATAGACCATCAGATCCGGAGTCAACGAAGAGAAGATACTTTTGTTAGTGGGTCGATACTTGAAAAGTTCTGTTGTCAGAAGACAGAGTAAACTCTCATCCTATTAATTTTACAGCTTAGTTTCTAGTAAAGAGTGTGAAGTGATTAAGAATGGCCACATTTGGTCATTGAAATTTGCTACAACCATTGCTTGCTGCCCCTATAATACTCGGCACGGTCTGAATATTGCATACGAACACCGCGGGCAACGAGCGTCTGCTAATGTGTGCGCCTTACAAGAAGTGGTAGCATACTGATTTTGTGATAGCTTTACCCACTTACAGAGAAGCACAAAGTTTTAATATTTCGTGTGTTACAAAATTAGAGTTAATCGATTAAAGTGATGAGCCTGCAGGGTAATTTGGCGTTGTTAGAATTTTCTTTAAAATAATGAGCATCAAGCGAACAGGAAGTCTCGCGCCAAATAGTCCAACAATGGCGGCGTCCATGTGAATTTCTGACCTTAGGATCAGTCTGTCGGTATTACCATGGCTCAGATGAAAATAGGAAAGAGTATTCGAATTAGATGGGGTAAGTATTTTTCTGCTTCTTAAGTTTAAATATGAAATGTTCTGAAATGCTTCAATGTAAACGCAAACTACGGGATAACGTAAAATCGTCAATGTTTTGTTCTATCTTTGGGTACTCAGTAATATTCTTGCGTTTAATTTCCTTTCCTGCAAAAGACATGTAGCGAATACATTTGTCTAAGGACAATTTTATAGTCTCTCTAAGCGTGCGATCACACACACGGACATGTACTCACACACCTACGAACAAATAAAGAGCGCACATTATTATCTTATAACAGTGTAAAACACGCAAGAACCAACGCAACATTCAAGGAACAAACTTAATGTTAGTTAATTTTTCTGTTATATTGCAGGGAAAAATTTACCATATGTCTATCGATGGACAAATGAAACAGAAGGCTTGTTACCAGAACATTACAAACAACGATGCATAGAATTCATGACAAAGGACCCAACACCTGTTCACTGGAGACCAAATCCAAATAAATATATCCCTAATCCTAAAACAGGAGAGAGGTATGAAAATGAAACTTAACACAATTTATCTTTGAGATTCTCTAAATGTAAACATTGTAGTTATGCCTTATTATCTAATTGTGGAGATCCTCACAAGTTCCTCACAAGAAACAAGCTCCAAGATGCTTTATAATAGGTAAATAGAAATAGACTTTAATACTTTTTCAGTAATGCTTTTTTCTGCAAAATGTTTTTAGCTACCATTTTCAGGTAAATGGTTATATCCTTGAGTTTCAGGATTCTGTAACCAACAATAGTTGAAGTTAAGGTGAAAGCCTCCATTGAAAATGTTGGAGACATTTTTACAGTTGTCTGCTTCACTTTGAGTTCTTTTATCATAAATAAAATTTCAAGGAAACATGTTGATAGAAGACTAGTTTGAGTTTCTGATGAAAATTTCATGCTAGAATCAACATGTTGAGGTGACCAGAAGTTAGATAAATGTTTACAACTGTTACTGTTGTGGCAGAACTTGAGCAGACAGCAGTGTTACAAAATGCATGGATGTATGGAAAATCTCATACAAAATCTCATGGGGCTTATGGAAGATTTGACTGAATGTCAGTTACTACTGCTGAAAATGTTCTTATTTTTAAAAATTCACTGATACAGGAAGATTCATTATAATCATTTATTCCTAAGTTTTAGAGGGAGTGCTTCTCTATGAAACTGAAAATAAAAAGGAACATGAAATTTTTAAATTCTTAGTGGACTTGAGATTTATTAAAAACAAAAAATAAGAATGATCATAATTGATGTGTGCAGATTAGCTGACTGCCTGCCAGTCCTAATCAGGAATTTGTATTACTGGACTGCTGGCAGACAATTTTTTCCAGCTAACTACTAAAACGAGGCAGTTGTGTACTGGTTCCAGCAGTGTAAACATTTTCCCCCATAAGGCCTGATTTCCAGTCATAATCTCTATAAAATTTTTGATGGCATATGTTAACCCTACCTGATTTTTAAAAATGTTCAGTTCACATATATTTTAAATCTGAGATGAGTTTGTCATACCTAATTTTCAGGGTTAGGGTCCAGAATGTACCTGTAACAGTTTTGTACCCGGCTGAATGCAACAAAGGGTTATGGGGTGGAGAAGGAATTGTTGCAGGTTACCGAAAGAAACATGAACGTGCTACAAAGTAAGTGGTATCTATTTCATTATGGATTTGTTACATTGAGTCTATATTGGAATTATTATTGATAATAAATCATGTGTATTCCTACAGTTTGATCTCATCCCATCCTTTTGAGTTTTCAAGAGAATGTTTGGAAAAAATAAATTTTAATATCACAGCTAGACAACCAGATTACATTTATTTTTCGCTCCACCAGATGACACAGGTCACTCAGTCAGCTTGACTTTTATTTCTTCAAAGACTTTTAATATAAGCTCTTCTCCTTTCAGATTTCCAAAGATTTGGCGACCCTCACTGCAGAAGCGTGTTCTGTATAGCGAGATTCTTAACAAGCATTTCCTTATTGCTGTCACCCTTAGAACCATGGATTTGATTGATGACCATTTTGGCTTTGACAATTACATCCTCAAGGTCTGAGAACATTGGATTTTTATTACATTTAAGATTTTTTTTATTGTTCTGTTGCTGTTGTCAGGCTGATGAGGCATGAGATTTCCATTGTTGTTATAGAAGAGTACCATTATGCTTTTAAATGTAGGATGTCAGAATATGAGCTCTAAATAACTGAAACAAACGTAGCTCTCACTAGTAATAGGTAAAGAGCTTGTTATTAAAATTAATTCTATGAGCTGGAGGCTGTTCTTTTATCATCTTAAAGTACATTTTTGTGGAGAAAACAAATGAAAAGATGTGAGACTAGGACTTAACTAAAACATATGTGATACATATTTTTTTATACTTTGTTATGACAACATGTAAACTTCAGACATTAAATAGCAGCTTCTGGTAGGAACAGTTAACTGCCCAGACACATGGCTGCTTGAAAATAAGAGAGAGGAACTGTTGCAAGAATTGCAAGTGCTAGCTTTGAAGATAAAAAAAATCCACACTTGACATAAAATTGGGTGGATTAGTTCTCGTATTAGTTGCCCTCCTCCCCACCCCCCACCCCCAAAAAAAGACACGTCTCTTCCTACACCACCAATTACTTACGCGTAGGCTCTGTAATTAAATACAAGGGAGAGAATTCATGTGTGTCAGTGTATTTTTTTAAAGTTCTGACAACAGTGTTCTCCCTTCAACTCTGGTAAATGTGTTTCACTTCTCCCTGGCCCTTCATTGATCTAACCAAAGAAGCAACCATGTACTTGTGGCATTAATCACTGTTTTGAAAAGGATGTAGATTTAAACCAGGTTAACTGCCATTCCAATGTCACTTTTTCAGCAAATAAAGAAAAATAACTTTTTAATGTTCTATGAATCTTTCAAATTAGACTCATGAAGTGGATCTTTGCTCTAAGCTGGGAATGGACATCAAGCGAGAAATGCTGGTGGCTTTGGCAACAAAGTCAATATATCCTGATGATCCTGTAAAGCGAGACCAGATCCTTGAAAAATACAAGGACTTTATTATGCCGGTTAGTGCTTTAAGTGTGTGAGCAGAGTATGAGTGTTCTTCAATGATGAGAAAGTTTGTGTAGTTACGCTTGTGCATCTGCATGTGTTTGTTTCTGCACATTTAATGAGCCATTTTATAAAAATTAGAATGTGATAGTTGGGTGCTTTGGTTCTCCCACAAACATTAGAGAGCATGTACAGCTGAATTACCCACGTTAGGAGCTGTTAACATGCCAGTACAACCCACAAAATGGAAGTTGATTACCTCATGCTGACCTACTCAGTCCAAGATAAGCAAAAGAATTAGCTCTTCATTGCTATTTTCCCTCAAATGCACCCAAGTACCATATGCAGCAGAGGAAAGTTAACTTTTATTGTCTCCTTTCTCCTCTACTGTCAAGCTTTTATGTCTAAACTTAACCAATGCTTCCTTTTAGAGAGTGATTTTGAGCCTCTGGCTTTGCTAAGCTAAGCAAAGTTCTTGAGATGGTTCTTGTTGCAGCAGTTATGTCATATATATATATCCCAGGGATGGAGAATGTAGATCTGTTGTTGAGAGAAGGCTGATGTCCAGGAATTTTGTAAGCATGGGCCAATTACACAAAGTAGCCAATAACTCTGTGCCCAACCTATGTCCTATGAAGGTGCCTCATGCAGCTTGCTCATTTTATCAGGACACAAGATGACATCATCCTGACAGGGTTATGATTTCTTTCTGACCGAATCTTATGCTTTGGTATATCGCTGCATAAATTCATTTTTAACGTCATCATGATTCTGGCAAAACTGCCATGTTATGGAGTGCGAGATTTTTTATCAAATGTGGCCCTCGGGCGAGAAAAATTTGAGCACCACTGTTCTAGGCTAAGTATGAAGTTCATTCTTGTAGATTAAACATGGAGTCGATTTGGGTTCTGATCTCTGGCCTCTATCATGGGTTTTTAGATTTTGAGTAACTGAGGGTAATTCATAAACCATTTTAAAGCCCCTAATTATATAAAAGCAGCAAACGGTTCAACCTTTAAATGTGAAATTGCTTGTATGGGAAACATTGCTATGATAGCCCGATGATTTACTATGTTTACCATTGATATAATGATGCAAGGGAATTTCACGTACAAATACAAATAAAATTTTGGAAGGGGGCAGTTAGATCCCTGCATATACATATTGGAAAGTGCCCAGTCTCTATCCATCAAACAAAGTGCATGGAAAAAGACTTTTTAAACACAGTGTAGGCACACACAGATAGGTACCTAAAAAATAGGTTTTCCTTGAAGCAGGTTAACCTCTAATTTTTTGTTACAATTGTTTGAAATAACTCAGTAAAGCCCAATGAATGTTTGCAGGGTTACTGCTGGCCTGCATGAAATTAAAGTCAGGTTTATAGGTACCTGCAGTATCATGCATGACCAGTTAATACTGATATTTCCCTTGGTAGTTTGGGCACCACATTTTCCCCAGCCATCTCTTTTTTGCTGATTTCTTATCCATGATGGAGTGTATGCAGTCACTTTTTCTTTCACACACACAAATTGAAGATTTGTTTAGAAAATAAGAGATTTATTTTTTCCAAATATATTGTTTGTGAAATACTTTCAAATAAAGACAAATAAGTTAATCATTCTTTACAAGAGTACTTTTCAAAGACCAAAAAAGAAATTAATGTTTTAACTTTGCCTGTGTATTACATTTTGAGGAGATTGGTGGGTGGGGGGACTGATAGGCCTCTTTCATCTGCACACACACCAATCATCTTTTGCATGTAAAAGTGAACAGTTATTCTACAAAACAACGAAAGCATAAAACGGTTTAGCTCATAAAATTTTAAATGTCACAACAATCCCAATGGCCTTGTTACCATTATTATGCTGAGTAATAATTCACTTGAGACAGCACAACAAATGTAATTTGCCATTTCAGAATTTGTTGAAAGAGGAAAAGTGAAGTTAAGTTTATATCTTTCCTTAGTCCTGGTCTCTTGTCATTTGTACAAAGAACTCATTTTTGAGTTTTGACTCTTCAAGCCAAATTCTGCAATAGTTGATGGAGGAGATGGTTAAATTTTGGTTTATTTTTTTCATTTTAGAGCAAGTATCTGCCACTGTTATAAATTTGCAAGAGTTTTTATTTGTTCCCGCTTAGAAAAATTTGCACTAAACTTTTTGAATTTGCGTACCAATGCTTTCTTGTCAAAAATTCTTGGTGGATGATACCCACTGTCTTTCTCCACAACTGAAGACAGTTTTTGCCTCACTTGTAGAGGAACTCCATGACCAGACTTCACTGGAGTCATTTTCTTTGGTGAGAGAGTCTTTGTACTAACATGACCCACAGATTTTCTCATAGGTAGCAATCTCCGTTTCGGTGTCCAAGATGGACTTCTTGGAACTTTGAATACACCATCTTCTTGTTGTGTGAATCCAGGGGTCAAAGATGCTGCCATGCTGGTCTTATAATGATTGCTTTCAGAAGACCTAGAAATAATTGACTTCCCAGCACTGGAGCTAACTGGAGAGGCATTAGAGTTGAATGGAGCATGAGCCCCACTGCTATCGTAACTCTGAGGACTGTCAGTAAGGATGGAGTCCATGATTGCATTCCGAGATTCAGTGTCAAGACTGGTCCAATTTTTCATAGCCTCTGCAGATTCAGCAAGAGGGGAGGTCTCAGCGTTGTTTGCTCTGCTGCTTGCACCGCTGTCACTAGTACTGGACTTGCCAGGCAACTCCAGGCGCTCATGCAGGGGAGACATTGACAACTCTTTCGTGTTAACAATGGGAAGCTGGCTGCTAGTGGTTGTGGTTATACCATGATCTTCTTGCAAAGAACACTGAAGTTCTGGCATAGAAGGGAAATGGTCAGCAAAACCATTATCAGTTCTTGAAGCAGGAAACAAACAAATGCGGGTACTTGTTCTGGGAAGGCTGCTAGAGCAGAAAAGGGCTGTGCTCATTATACTAGAGCTTTGAAGGGGAGATTCTGATATAAGATCAGTTAGCTCCAATGAGTTGGCTTTAATTGTTTGTTCCTGTGGAGGAGAATCTGCCCCAATCAAAGTGGCTGGCCTTATACCACCTGACCTTTGAGAATAGCTGGAACAAAAAGTCTTGGAGCTGTGTCCAAGTTGCCAATGTGAACGTGGGAGAGAACCATGACAGCGCCTGCCTTTGCTTTGCATGAAAGATTGATGAAGGTTTTCATATTCAGAGCTGTCCTCAAGAGACCAAGTGTATACACTGCCAGTATCTTGGCTGCTGTGCTCATGAATGTTGGATGGATCTGAAATCAAGGTAGACGAGGCAAGAGGGTGGGTGGAGCACCTGGAGCCTCTTGAACTCCCTGTAGATGACGCTTTTTCCTGAGATGACAAAATTCTTTCTTTGGATGAAGTGTTGCTGGGCAATTTACAGCAGCTGCCACTTGTTTTTTTAAGAGAACCTGCCTCAGATGAAATGCTTGATTCACAGTAGTCACTAGATGAATGGCAGCTTCTTTTCGTGCTTGTGTGTTTAGCATAGGCTCCTAGTTTTCTGGTTCTTGCTGGTATGCTTAGGCCTTTTTTCATCGACAATGGAACCAAAGCACTGGCATCTGCTCCCTCCACACAGCGTTGAGAGTTACTCTGTGTATATTCCTGGTCAAGTTTTTTTTGTCTATCAATTGTAAAGTCTGAATAGTATATCATACGGGACATAAGCTCCTTCTCAAGGTCAGGAACAGTTCTACTTTCAGAGGATGTCTCGCTGGATGCTGGGCATGCATCTGAGCTTGCATACCCTGGAGGACTGGATGAAGATGTCAGCACATCCGAGGTAACTGTAGTGTTGATGTTGTGGCTTGAGTACTTTATTGATGTTGAGGCGTTGAATGGAACTGAACTGGTACCAAATAGTCATGGTGCACCTGGTGATGAGCTCTTGGGACTGTTTCCACATCAGCAACAACCTTGGTTTTGTTTGCACTAGTGTTATGACCTTCTGAGGTCCATTGGCTATGCGCTTGCTGCCCTGATTGTTTATTATCAGGTGACCTGTCAGCATCGGAGGAACTGCTCATTAAATCAGAAGATTCATTATCATATCGTGCTTGGGCCAGAAGCTGGTCAATCAGCAAGTCTGCATACAGGCGGCATGCATTACTTTGCCTGCGCTTGACCTGTGGCCTTCGGGGAGTGTTCATGTCTGTATCACCAACCACTGGAAGGTGCTGAATGGCAACGGATGCTGGGAGAAAGAGTATAGCTTGCATCATTCGCACCTGAAGACTTCAGCAGCTTAAAAAACTGCTGCTTGATGTCAAGAAGCTCAGACTGCAAATGATTTTCCTGCCTTAGGATACTGTCCTGCACGAAAAAGAAAAGGAGGTTTAATATATGATCTTGGTAAACCTGTTACATTTAGATGATACAGCACCTAATACTAACCATTTCTGGCACTTTTTTGGTAAGTATTCTTTGCTTTCTTCGCACAACTGTTTGGTGGGTACAACAGCTTTTACTAAATAAGAATGCTACACAATGCATTAAAATAAAACTAAAATAAACAACAACAAAAAAAACTAAAATTGATGAGTAGTAAAACTCCTGCATCTAAACCCATTTTTTTTTACATATCTGTTTTGAGGGTACTTTTTTAGTTTTGGGTTTGTTCACTGAGAGATGAACGCAGAAGATTTTTTTTAAACACTACAACACTACATAAATGCTCCCTATGGCAATGATGCATTGTTTTACTTTAAGATTGTTGGGGTCTTTATATCTTTGTTTTTATGTGACTAGATAGCACTAAGACTGAGCCACGCAGACAAATATCAGCGATAACTGTTAAGTGCTTATTGACATGTTGATAAGGAATAAGAGATTGTGACAGTCTTTTCTGAATGCTTTTTTGAGTCGAATGCTGGCTTTGCAACAGGCCATCGCCTAAAAGTTATTTCTTCATGTTATAGCTCCAATTTATTAAGCAAGAATTCTACTCTGAGAATACATGCGGAATTTATTTATAATTCCATACTTACCATCAGCCTACATTCTATTCGTTTTATAAAGGCCTCCTTTCTGTTCAGTCCAACCTTTCATTCATTCGTTCATTATTTTTTGCCGGATTATTTTTTCGTGATACAATATAACTTTATTAATCCACAAGGGCAATTCTGGATGAGATGAAGAGTCTTATTTGCGGGTATTCTACTTGATATAATGATTTAGCTTACCTCCACTTCGCGGCAAGTTAACGAACACACGAATCAACAAGATGGAACCAAAAGAATCTGATGTATCACGGTCCGTGGGTCTAATTGTTACAGCAACTCAGTTTGCATGACTGAAAGCAGTCTGGGTAGAAACAGAAGTGCCTACAATAGTAATCCTCGCTGTGTTCTCTCTTTTGTGATACAGTTAGATGAGCGACTGAAAAGTCTAAACGTCTGAAAAGGCAACTTCAAATGAGTGAAGAGGGGAAGCCACTCGGTAGGAGCAGATAACGCCTATGCCGTGGCGTTACGTCACAGTTGGCCGGCCGCGTCATGATTGGTTGCTTCAGGCAGATTGCGGCTGCAGGGCATCTCCTTTGTCCAAAGCCACACTGGGCGCACTGACCACCGCAAAAATAGCATTCGGGGGTGAGGAGAAAGGGGACACGTGCCTGGCAGTTCAAGTTTCCTCCGTTCTCGACGTGAAAAGAGCATGAGCTGTTTTATGGCCCTTCCATCTAGCCAACACCGTGATAAGTCTGTGGCAATCGTTGTTTGAGCGATTGTGCGACTTTACAAGACAATTGGTTTTCCTTGGCTTGTAAATAATTTGTTACACCCGCGCGTGCACACCCCCATATAACCATCCAGCCACTCTCTGCTACGTCACTCCACCCGCACATACAATGCTGCAAGAGCTCTCTTGAATTATGAGTGTATCGGGGTGTATTGAGATCATGGGATGGGTAGATGAATGTAAGAGTAGTTACTAACCATTCCAAACTTCAAGTCGGCGTAAACTTTATGCGTGGAACCGTGCTGACACTCGCCAGTGCTCAGCCTTGGGTCCGAAGCCGAGCTGGCAACATGCGTGGGGGAGAAGTCCGTCCTGGAAGAGAGGGGTGGGGGTCCGGGGGGCAGAGTGTGATCCGCCGCCATGTTGACCTCTTGCCAACCTGCAACACACAACAAAATTTTCGTGTTAAACGTTTCGTCTGTGATGGATGGTGAACAAGCTATTGAGGGTTCCGGTCCTGAGAAACTACGTGTTGGTGAAGATGAGAAATAGGTCGAAACTCGAGATTCAGCCACTCCTTCACGTGCCATTTATTGATGTTAATGATGTGAGAAGTATTGAATACAGGGAAACGACTGGATTTAGGAAGACCGGATTCATGTCTCTATGTCAGTCTTTTAGGAAGTGCAGTGCACAAGCAGTAATGCATGCTATGCGCTGTTTTTGTCAGCGATTGCGCGTTTCTTTTACGGACACCTATGGCGACATAAAAAGTAACAGCAATGTGTGTACCATGTCCGAACCGTGCCAACTTTCCACTGCCGAATGTTTGTCACAAATAATCACGAAACAGCCCGCGGCAGTGTTTTCTTGCTGTAAGACATTTTTAAAGAAATCGCAGTCATACGACTGCACTCAGCTCGGACAGACAGAACTTGAGTTGAACAACAGATGGCAGGAGGGCCGAGAGCAGGTTGGCCCGTGAACTCTTGATCCCACTTGTAACGGATTGCCGGAGATACAAAAGCAGTTGGAATGAGGCAGCGCTTCTTGCGGTTTTGTGCTACGAGCAGATGTTTCCTAAAATCTGCCTTCATGATGGTTGTATCGACTCAGAGATATTTGAGAAAAAGGATTTTTATTTAAAAGTATTGTTCTTTCATAATCAGAGTTTCTTCAATTTCTCATTTTTAAATATTTCAATCTGCGTTTTGGTTTTTTCCTGCATTCGCAATTCTGAAATGAAGAAGAGGAAACAGTTTACAATATGCCAAGTTTACCGTTCCAAGCAACATTTAGGCAAACCTGGTACAGGTTACGGGTGCGGGTTCCTTTTGATCCATGCATTAAATATGATTTCGATAAACTTTGATCTGTTAGATTTCCGCCCCTGAACGACGACAGTTGCGATCTGTGTTTCCAGGGAGAGGGAACTGGCTTACGAACAACGAGTTTGGCAATGGCTTAGCTTGGGGAGAGTGCGTATGATTACTTCATCACGCTGAACTTTTTCTTCTTTTCTCTCTCTCACAGCTTGCATGGAGTCTTGAAATGTGTTATTCAGTTCAGCCTTGGATTCGTGGGGGGAGGATGAAGAAAGAAAGGAAGAGTTTGGACGGACACTGTTTTTCTATTGTGATCGTTCACTGCTATAGGCACTGGTCAGAGGTTTTCTCTGGGGAACAGTCCCCTCAGCAGTCCGCCGCTGTCAGCGTGTCTTTGTCTTGGACGAAGTGACGCTCGCGTGTAGTGCAGGCAGTGGCGCGAGACTTCGTCGAGGGTTTATTTGTTCAACGACGGACGTAGGGAACGAAGAGACGGTCATTGTAATCTAAAAGGTTGGACCTGATGACTTCATGGCCTCATCGATATCTCATCATGCGAAAACAAATCTATTAAGACTGCTTCTTTTGCAACTCATAATACTTGTAGATAGCTGACTATGTCCTAGATAAAAATGTATAATCGTAAGTTGCAATGGCCTGGAAGAAGTGCTGGGAGGGAAACAAGCAGAAACAGCAAGATTGTGGCAGAATTTGTACATTGTCGTTGTTGGGTCTAATGATACATTGAAGACGAAACTGAGACGTTCCTAAGGCGCTGATTTGAACCCTAAGTGGCGTTCAGGAGGTCAGGCATCACTCAGTGGAATTCCTTGAATTCGTATACGGAAGTCGCAGATAATGCTTTTTTAAAGAAACTTTTGGTGATAGGTACATTATAACCAGGTGTTGATGCTTCTCGAACACGAGTGACTGCTGCAGTCCCATTCTATGACCGCGGTCAAACCCGAAAGTTCAGGGAAGGAGGTTGGGGGGCAAAGCTATGCCGCTGTCCCCAAGACCCACGTCCTCACCAACTCACCACTTTTCCCTTTTCCCACACCCATGAGCGGGTATACCTGGGGAGAAAAGCTACTGACAGTTGGAAGGGAATTTATGTTTCACGCCGAACCTGCAAATAAGACTTGATTCCGACAAAGCATCGTCTTACTGGCCGAAACTCGTGCGCCTTTTTGCGAGACGGCGCGTGTTGTCCAGCAAACAATTTAAGAAGATATATGAATATAAAGCCCACGCTGGCGCTGTCTTCGAAGATTATCTGGTCTGTTAAGGAAATAACAATATTTAAAATTCTTAATTAGTTCAGTTAACATTGCGAATCGCTACAGTGTTTTTTTTTTTTTTTGTGCGGACTGCAGGTGAGCTTGCAAAGGCTGTTTGACATGCCTTGTGTGGACTATATAGTCTGCGTCACTGCGTGTATCTCAATCTTCCCACGTAGTCGAGTGTTGGGTGCCATGATGCGAGTTTTACCTGAGGTTAGTAGCGATCTGTGACGGAGATGATAAAACTTTGCTATTGCGCGAGTTACAGGAGGCTGACAGTCGTGAGTACTGTGCTTTTCCTTTCAGCCCGCCTTGTGGGAGACGTGAGGGGACGCTACCCTTCAGTAAGGTGGTCACTCGAGCAAGAGTTAACCCCCTTGTTAAAAAAAAAAATTCTCTTGAGTTGTCCAGAGTGTGTATTTCCCCTTACCCCCGCCTTCTCATTATCCGGTTTCCACGCTCGTTACTTCTAGCAGTTGAAAGTGTATGCAACAGCGGCGGTGTGTAATTCGTGGTTACATTGTGTACTTCGTGGTTTCTGAGTGCATCCACACACGTTTTTTCTGGCAGTGTAGTGTTCGCTTCACACCAAATAAAAGAATAAAAGTAATAGTGAGGTACTACTAAAGCTGGGATCAAGAATAAACCAAGACAATATACAGCGCAAACGTCGTATTAATACGAGAACTATATAAATACATACCCTGACTTGAGTTGTCGATTGTTCCGGGTGGGGGAGTTCTCGCCGACATGTTATCAGGCAGAACCGTCATGGCGAGTCTGTGCCTGACGAAGGCAGCAGCACCAACACACTGGGCTCTAGCACCAGGTTGGCAGCAGGGCCAACACCAAGGCTCTAGCACCAGGTTGGCAGCAGGGCCAACACCAAGGCTCTAGAACCAGGTTGGCAGCAGGGCCAACACCAAGGCTCTAGCACCAGGCTGGCAGCAGGTACAGCGTTACTCTGTTAACAGGTGGTTACAGAGACATCAGCACCTTCGAGGAACACCGTCGGGGCTGCTCAGAGTCACTTGAAGGCAGGAATGTTCTCGGTCCTGTAAAACTTGTCTCACCTTAGCTTGGTCATATACTTTTGTGTTGCAGCATCATGGGTGTTGAGCCTCTGTATAATCTCTCCAGAGGTGGAGCGTCTCAGCTGTGTGGGGAAGGGTTTTTCGCTTTTCCTCCCAGCGAGGAGAGCAGATGGCGTATCGTACGAAGAAAAAGGGTTACCTGTCACAACGAATTAGGATGGGGCGTCGAAACGACGACTGCTGAAAGATGGAAAAGAAGCCCGACTACTTTGAATTTAGTGAACTATTTGTGATGTTGAAAGCTGCGCATCTGACGTTCACCAAAATCTGCCGGCTGTGTCCCTCTCCTTATATTCCTATTCTGCTAACAACGTGGGTTTACCTCGAGGGGTTTATGAAGCCACTCCCCCACTCCCATATCGTCTACTTTCCGCATAGAGCGTGCCCACTTCTCTCGTTCCACGCGCCTCAGCTTTTTGAATGACTAGTGTGACACAGCTCCCCACCCACCCCCCCCCACCTCACTGCTTCTCCTCCGCTTCTCCCTCCACTGTTTTTGGCATTCGACACCCGTTTCCCCACTCACCCACCCCTCCTGGCTGGTCGCAGATTTCGAAGGCCTCTTTCATTTCAAACTTCATATAGACACGAAGTGAAGGTGAGAAGGTACTGCAAGGTAGATGTGCGGTGATGAACTTCATAGGAACGGTGCGTTTTATTCCCCCCAACCCCACCTGTCTAGGCGACATGGATTCAAACTGCCGCCTTGGCGACCAAAAGCGTGTCTCTAATATTTGATTGGTCCAGCGGGGCCTTGTGGGTGGGGCTAGAGACATTGCACCTCTTTCACAAGACGCAGGTTTGTTGACAGTTTATTCTGATGACGTTTGCCGCAAAATAATTTTTCTGTCTCCTTTTGTCTCGCACACTCTCACTCTCGCTATCAGTGTGTGCGGAGAAGGGTGGCTCTCTTTGATAAAGGGAAATAGGAAATAAAGCTTCCAATAGTGTTGTTATGATTTGGCATGGGTTTGGTGCGGAGCGGTGAAGGCGACCTTTTTGTGACTTTTATAGGGATGAAGAAGACCCTGCTTGGCGACCGACCTTGTTGCCTTGGCTGGGGTGCGCGTCTTCTCGACAAAGGGCCCGTGTGTGGTCAAGAAGCCACCACCTGCCCGTTTCCCGTGACCACGCACCCACGCACTTCTCTGAGTGGATTAGTTCAACCGTGATTAGTGTTGATTAGTTTGGATAGGGCCGGGATGTTGCTGTGGGGCAATGCTGCCTAAAGGACCTAGAATTTGAAACCGATATGTACACGCTCACGCTTCAGTCAGACGGGGACTGTGATAAGAAAGTAAGAGAGAACGAACAAAAAAAAGGAGGGGAAGGGGAGGGAGAAGAAGAAACTTGGTTACGATTTTTGGCCTGCAGCTGGGCATGTGCTGTCAAATATGTGACTGTGTATAATGAATTTCCTTGAATTTGAGACCGTCTTAAACAGCCAAAGTCACATGTTAAGTAAAATGTGGCTGGTTAAAAATAATTCAACGTTGCTTTGCGGTAACGAGAATTTTACTCAACATCTTTTTTTTCCAACCATTTAATTAAACGTCTGCGTTTCCCGGATACCTCCAAGTTAATTGTACGCCTTGTTCGATTGGTGGTAGTGAAGAGTTTTATTGTTTCTCTAATTGAAGTATGCCCGCCGGCAGTGTTGGATCGGACAGCTATGTCATGTGAGTTTTGGCTCTGTTGCAGGTGGAGGAGGCCGAGTGGGTTGGGCTGTCAGTACCTGAGGCGCTTCGCAAGGCCAGGGAAGCGGAGGCCAAGAACAACCCCCCTCGGCCGCTCAAAGACATGTTTATAGTCCAGCTGGCACAGAAAATTGCAGGTGGTGTATAAAGCATAAATAAGCGCGTGCGCGCGCTCGCACGAACTCACAGTACACGCATACGCATGCGTTAAATATCTGATAAATTTGTGTACATTTCTAGTAGATAACAGTCGTTGCAAATTATTTGCAGTCTCCATGACTTTTGTGGGAAGAAGGGTAGTAGTTTTTTGTTGGATTTGAGTTTTATTTTGTTTTCTTTATTTTTTTTTTTTATTATTATTTTTGTTGTTGGCCAGTTTCATGTTGAAAGAATTGTGACTTTATTTGAAATCTTAACGTAAATATTTACCGATTTATTAAAAATGTTGCATACGATTCTTAATTGTTTTATTATTTTACAGAAACTGGTTTGGAAGACACATCTGAAAGGTAAGATATCAAAATACTGTGCGTACAGTGTTATTCAGCTGTAGCAGCCTCGTCTTATCTGTGCCTCTGTGCGCGTATGTGTTTGGATGCACGTGTATGGAGTGTTCGTGCGCGCGCGCGCGTGTGAGAGTGAAAGGGAGATAAAGAGATGTGCTTGAATGTTGATGACACTTTGTAGACCTGTTAAACTTTTCAAGGTCATCTTCTGATGAAAAGAACTTGTGTGTGTGTGTGTTGGGGTTTTTTTATACGAAGGTTAAGAGTGGGTGTGGTGGGTGAAGGGAAGAGTTGGAAGCGACTTGATTAGCACGACCTGCAGTTTGTGTAAATTCTTGTACACTTGGTGTTTTTGCTTTTCCCTTTTCAGTTTCATCAGCAAACTGAATCCTTTTACTACCAAACCTCTGAAAACGGAAGAAAAGCCATGACATATTTTTGTTCCTACCAGCGTAATTGTGTATTCTTTCACCAACAATGAGAGATTAAAGAGACTGTAGAGGAGAAAAACACTGTATCCGTGGTTTCATACGTGGCTTTAGTCCTTGGACAGGAGAGTGCGTAAGTCGTGCATGATATTCCATTGTGAGAATGCGTTGTTTAAATAAAAATAGCTTTTTTCGTTTTTCTTTTTTGTTTTCGGTAAAATTCTTTGGACTTTGTGTGTGTGTGTGTGAGAGAGAGGGGCACTGGTTTATTAGCGAGGCAGAGGGTACGTATGAGTTGTGGATGGATAGGAAAGAGATACGTGTGTGTGTGTGTGTGCGTGTGCGCGCGCTTTGTGGGTACGATTTACATTTCGTCGATCACCATAAACTGCACATTTCTCTTCTTTTTTCCATTTGTATTTTATCTATACTCTTATTTATACAAAGTATTTGTGCTCTCATTTTTTTTAAAGAGTATATACTGTCATTTTTCATACGGTCGCAAGTGCCGTTAGAAAATCTTGCTAGAAATCTTGATGTTAAAGTCCATAGTTTATGACCATCATAACCTGGTGATGCTCGAGTGATCGATACATTAGGTAAAGCAACAGTCGCATGGGATGTGCATTCGACTGCTCTTCACTCGCCCATTATATTTACAAAAATGTTCTCGTTCAAGCTCAAAGCCTGTGGCACCTGTCCTTGTACTTTGTCTCAGCTGTGCAGACCTTACCGCTCAGCGGCTTTATGAATTGTTGCGTGGAACTGGTGTACGCTAACATTGTCAAGGTGATAACTGAGCAATAAACCAGTGTATTCGAGAGAAGACTATTTCCACCATATAATAATTACTATGATTGGCTTCTCCTTCTCTCCGCCACCCTCCCCTACTCTTGCATATCCATCTCACCGCAAAAAGCATTCACCAGTAGCGTAGGAAGATGGGGGCAAACTCCAGACTGAACGATGCTCACATTTTTGTCCCCTCTATCTTTTTTGAGGGGGCGGCTGTCCCCCTCCCACCCTGGTTCCTTCGCCACTATTCACTTGTATTATTTCAGGATATAATCGTTTCACGCGCACTGAGAAATGTCATGCGGCTTTCCATTGCCTCTGACCTCGCTGACCTCCAACACACTTTCAGCCAATCGCGAGCCTTCTCCCTCGACAGGTGCAAGCCGCTATTCAAGCCCCCGACGGTCGCTAACCTGGAGCACAGGGTGGGGGTGACGGCGCTGACAACGCTTTTGACAAACTTCCGGTGCACTATTAAAACTGCTAAACTGGCACAATTGTAACTGTCTTGTTCATTGCCTGATGGCAATGTAAGCGAAGACAATTCATTCGTCTAAAAATCCTAAATGATACAGACTGTTTTTAATGAATAGTGATTGAATCACCAACCATCTTATACATTCTTTTTTAAAGTAGAAGATTAAAAATATTCTTCTCACTCCCCTAAAATTACTTGTAACTTTTACTGGGTACCAAAAGATTTATTTTCGCGGCACTGTTTACAGCCGCTGTTCCGCAGTATTTCAGAATAACCGATCAGTGCAGCGGAAGCAACACGTAAATGTAATCACATTATGCAAGCAGTACTTTGTTTTTGGCACACTAATAATGCGAGGTGATCGACAGTGACTTGACCTTTCCTCCACCTGCTGACACCTGTTGATGTCACCTTTTTCACTGCCCGTTATCTTGGTCTCGAGTCACGTCCCCTCCTTCCCGTCCCCCCCACTCCTCTCCTCTCTGCTTTTAAGGAATTTTCAAGGCAGGTGCAGTGTCACCTCAACAGGATCGTAGGGTTTGCCTGCCTCACCCACAACCTAGCTACCACCTCCTACTTCCCTCTTTAGTACATGTATTCTTCTTGTCGACATAGAACTTAAAGGTCATCCTACGGGCAGTCCTTTAGCAGAAGATTAAAAAGACTAAATTAAGTGTGCGGGGTTTCAGGCTGCGGCTGGCCACGCCACAACTCTTTCACAAAACTTAACCTGCTAACCCCTCTCAAAGAAGTGCATTATTTTAAATTCCAAACTGTTTTTCAAGAATGCCGAACATGAATCTAATAAGTGCTTATTCTTTATCAGCAATTTTAATAGCTCTCGTTTCTTTTAAACTTATTCATCTATTATTTACAAATTTGTTTAATCGTGGCACTTTTGAAAAACAAAATAAAAAGCCGAAAGATTGATCCCTGATGTAAATGAAAGTATATTGTACATGCTGAGTAGAAGAAGAGATAAAAGGGAATAATGAGGTGGATACAAGAGCGTTTTGTCATGGCATTAATCGAGAGGCTTATACTGGAAACTTCTTTTGGTCACATGGACAAGAACTGTGAGACGTGAGATTTGAGCACGTGATTTTATCTTACGTGCCTTACATTTTGAAACTGAAAAACGCAAAATAAACACATTACACCGAATTAGTACTGCATACGCAGTATAAACACTTACACATGTATAGCTGATCGAAGTATTAGCACTCGCAGTCAATTATTTTTAAAAAGCAATGGAATTGTTTCGCTTGACGCAAGTCGTGATGCTCACACCACAAGAATCAACACCACACTGAGCAGGAGAACACGTGGATCGCCCTTTGTTTTCGCAAAATTAGTAGCAATTAAAGGTCACGTGGGCACGCCAACGAAATTCGAGGAGACATACGAAAACCGATACAAAAAGAATCGACAAAAACAGAAACCGACGAAAACTGAGTTTTCACTGTATAAGACTTTATTTATCGCAGAGGGCAGTTCTAAATGGAAGCACAACAACAATATGTAGCTGTAGTCTATTTAGGGATAGCGTAATAAACGAACGAATTGTTAATTCTAAATTCCAGTGTAACTTTTTTTATAGAGAGGTTTTGCTTCTTACCGTAATATTATTGCTTTTACTTCTTTTTGTACGATTCGAGTGGCAAAGGTAAACGACAGATCAAGATCAAACCCAGCGAAAGGTAAAAAAAAAAAAAAATAGCAATCGGGCTCGTCCGGGATTTGAACCCGGGACCTCTCGCACCCTAAGCGAGAATCATACCCCTAGACCAACGAGCCAGCTGGAAAGAAACTCAGAGCAAAGATATATAACAAATTACTTGAAAGCGAAAAATAGGGGGAAAAAATAAAGTAGGGGGGGTTCCTTTTCTTTTGAATTTTTTTCATATCTTTTTACCACTTGCTTTTCTAAGTATTGATCGCAGATAATTACATTTATTTCTTTATTAACAAATCGTAGAAAGTAGTTGATCATGTTTGACCCAGATGAAAAATGTGCTAACAAAATTAGCGACATCTAAGTACATTACATTCATTTAAAAATCAACTTTCAAATGATAGATATAAAGTTCAAGAAAACTTACTTTACATATTGTTTATAGAAACTTACTACATAAACCATGTTGTAAATGATTTCGCGACATCTCAAAAGTGTTAAACCTTGTCAACCTATAAACAATATGGCGGATTGCTTGGTGTCGACCTGATAATTCTGATGTATACTTAAAGGAGGTAGAGGGACTGCTAAATTATGTGCATTCATATAACCTTAAAGCAAAAGGAATCTTCCTTTTTCTATATATCTTGTATTGTACTAGGAAGAGTTTCCGTTTTGGAATCTGAGTTAATGATTTTGTCAGCAGTGGTATGAATTTAACGAAGAAAACTAAAAAAACATTCATGTTCTCTTTTTAGAAATCCATGGCAGGAAAAGATTTACTTCCAGATATACGTAACGATCGGAAGGCTTTCCGATTAGATACTAATCGGCAGGTTGACTTGTCCTTCCGTCAAGAAAAGGCTGACGTAGATCAACAAGCAGCATACAATGCTTCATGCACGAAAGAGCAGAGAAGGCACGGGCAACTGGTCGAAGATCAGACGATTGACCAGTAAGTGGTTTATAGCTTACATTGCTTATCGTCACAAAAATCAAAATGTGTAAATTGGTATTATTCAAATATTTAAATTAAAGATAGTATAGAAAACAGATGTGTATAGGAGTCAGAAATGATATACAGGTAGTCCTCGACTTACGACATTGATCCGTTCTTAACGCGGCGTCGTAAACCGAATTTCGACGTAAGTCGGATCATACGTTCATACAGTACTGTACCATAATAACAGTACAGTACTGTAAACACTTAGCCTATCCAAACACCTATCCTAACACAATACCCTACATAATTATCAATAAACATAAGTACAGTAAAATATTGTGCAGTACAGTACGCTTTGTTATCACTGTCGCTGTCATAGGAGCAGATCCTGTCACGTGTTCAAGGATGCGATCTTTATCTTGATAATCGTAGCGACAGTCGAGCGACTAAGTCCTAATGACCTAATGACCTGCCAATTTCTGTTGCTGTTTCCCCCTTCTCAGATTGCCTCAGATATCCACTTTCACCTCCATGGTGATGGCCTTCCTTTTCTTTGATGCACTGACCTCGTAAGTCGGAATGAGCGTCGTAACCACGAAAACGACGTAACTCGAGACCGTCGTAACCCGAGGACTACCTGTATATATATATACCTGCAGTGTGGATACCATGTGGAAATTTAAATTGATATAAATATGAAATGATGAATAAAATTCCTAATAACCTAAAATTTAAGTCATTGATAAAGATAATACCCTAAATTTAAGTCCTCAATAATGAAACATTTTTAATATGACAGAATGTAATAAACAAAACTGAGATGTTTTAAAAATTTTTCCAAATTGTGCATCGTGCATTAATGCCTTGTTACAATAAATGAATTTATTTGTTTACAACATAGGAAAAGTAAGACAGCTTCAGGAATAAATACTTAAAGTATTCTAGTGTGCACTAGCATAATAATAATAATGAACATTTTATAACACTTCTCTAGTGTTGCTCAGAACACTTTACAGAAGTGATAGACCTCTCCACATAAATGGAATGACTAACAACCATGGAACCATATTTGCATGTAATATACACTCACTTCTACAACAGACACACCTACTATATACACAAGGTAAATACAGACACAAGTTATGCACACTTATGGTTAAGACATAGTCACAGTGAAGTCTGTTCTGAAAAAATATGTCTTAAGTTAGAATTTAAAGGTAGTAAGAGAATCAGATTTTGTGGCCCTATGCACCACTAGGGGTGAATATGAACAAGAAGAAAAGATTAAGAAAATCAGAGGTATGAAGGCTTATGGGTAATGTGTTCCAAGTTGATAGCGCTTGGTAGAAGAAATATCTCTGGCTATATCTTTGTCTTAGTGGGATTCAAAAAAGCTTGGTCAGAAGATGAGCAAACCAAATACTGTATAAGCAAATATGTACAATTTATTATGTATTGTCTTCTTATTTTTACTGAATGTTCCCCATGACCAGATTTCAGAGACAGCTTGCACAAAATAAAATGTAAACTTGATGCAGTTTTGAATAGCTTTTGTTTGCTTGAGATTTTAAAATTTGCTCTGCAGAGAGGTTTTCCCAGAACTGCAAAGAGAGAAAAAGAGATCATCAAGGAAGACGGTGCCAGTTTTTCATCAAGATCTGAAGACTAGAGAAATTTCAATGGTTAGTTTTAATAATAATAATAATTAGCACATTTCTTTTTACTTCAATCCTCACTTACAGATACTGACAGATACTGTTACGCTAAGAAGTGGGTTAGATGAGTGAGAGAGTGGATAAGTTTAGGGGGAAAAAAGTGTGCAAAAAATGCATGCTTAAAAGATCTGATGTCAAAGAAATCCCTCTCATATTTCTATTTATTGCACTTTGTTACAGGAGCAATATCTACTTATTCCTCATGTGCCTCCATATAACGTACCTGACAAGTCAGCACAAGTCACAATGCAATCCAGAACAAGAAAATACCCTTATGTAAAGGGTCAGCTTGTTTCAGCTGAAGGTTATTTGATTTACTCCTTTTATTTTTTTTCTGTGTGCGCACATGCATACATGCATATAAAAGAGAGAGAGCTCAAATATGCACATTTATTTCAAACTATGACAGTTAATATTTCTTTATGCCTATTGTAAGCTACATACATTAATTTTATTTATAAGCAAATTGTGTGTCATTAACCGTGCTTTTTACACACAGTGGCGCCGGAATAATTTTATGTTTTAGAGTTAAAAATTGTGTTTGTCAGAGTTGAAGAAACCTAAGAAGACTTCTGTTGGTGTTTTACCTATAAGATCAAGGTATGTTGCTGAATATTACGGTTTGTATAGTATGCCTTGGAAACAAAATAGTTGCAAAATAATGGAGATGCCCATATTTGTGAAATTAGTATTAGTGGCATAAAAATTTGCTTCTCTTGAAATATTATAAAGAACTCATTATGACAGACACAATTCTTCTTTGGCATGTATATTTATTCTTAGCAAACTGTTTCTGGAACATTTAGTGCATTTTACAGAAATTTCTACAATTTTTATAAAAGTGCTAAGCTATGTTCAATAATAATAATAATAATTAATTTGGCTAGCATTTAAAACTCACAAAAGTTTACATATGTACATATGTGCATGTATACCTGTATATTAATCAGAAAATTTGTTTAATGTAAGCTATCAGTCATGACATTAGATCTTTCCCTCATCTACTGAGGTGTTTCTTTCTACTGCACATAAAAATACATGATATTGTGTGCTGTGAGCTTTTAAAATATCTGGTTGATTATAATAAAATATTACTACATCACTGATTCTGCCAAAGGAATGCTACAAGCTGACATAAAATTCAATAAATTATACTGAATTGTAGATAAATATTTGTATCTTTTTTCTGCTTTGTTCTCCAAGCTTAGAAATCTCAGATCTACATTTTGTGATGGAGGGAAACATGAAGATCAAGCATGGTGATGTTGATGAGGAAAATATACAAAAGGTAAGTGATGTGTTTTTGTATGTGTATACTTTCAGGAAATTCACATAGGTAGCCAGGAAAAGCCAATCAATAGTAGACTTTAAGGATAAAAATGAGGAATGTGAAGTATACATGTGGTGCTGTCTACATTAATGGTCAGACTTTGCTTGAAGTAGTTTAATTAAAGCTTACCTAAAGTGTTGAATCTGGTATGGCATGCGTGCTAGATGCTGGGAGCTAGGATCCCCACGTGATGCCTACATCTGGTGCAGGAGGTATTGGCTTAAAAGGTCACAATCTTGACACATTATCCATCTTCCATTTGTAATCCATTCATACTGAGATGGTTATCCATTAAATCCTAATAGATCTCTCAAAACACCTTGACTATCATAAATCCCATAATCCAATGTTCGAATGAATAAAGCAGCTGTCTTACAATCTTTAGGCTGTTCCATTTCCTTTTTATTTTAGACAAGCATGGCTCAAAAAGAATCAAGCGAAGAGAATCCTCAAATTACAGCTGCACAGAAAGTTATTTATGGAAAGGAACTACTAGAAATGATGTCACACAAACAGATAGGAGAGTATGTCGAAGGAAGCCAGACATATAACACTAAGCCTGCCATCTTGTCCGCGGTTGGAACAATTAGCAGTGTGCCTATAGCGCAAAGGGCAAAACCACAGATGAAGCCAGCAGTCATACAATCAGGGTTCAAATCCAGATCCAAGAAACAGCATTATGATGGTGAGTCTATTGAGCATGTACTTTCAGACCATAGTTTGATCTTTTTAACGCGTAGTTTTACGAGATATCATAAGAACGTGATGATCGGCAGCTTTGCTATAGGTCTTTGGATGTATAAAAAATATGAAGAATAAAAAAGAGCATGTCTCCTAAGAAGTGTCTATAGTCCTATAAGTAATAAAACAAGATGAATCAAGAAACAAATGAAATCATGTCTTTATATTTCTGTTCTGTGAACAGGATTTATTGAATCTTTGTACACACAAGAGATCCATTTTGCACAACAGCTATAGTTTTCACAATCAAATTGGCTACCAGCTAACTCATGATTTATAAATTTGTAATCTTTATTTTTTAAAAAAACTTTGACTATTTTTGTCTACAGTATTCTCAAGTTCTTGTGTAAAACAGTTTTGACAAATTCATGACTAATTCTGCCATTAAATGTTAACAAAAGACACTGCTAATGTAGACACTTTCAGTAGATATGGAATAATTCTTTCACAGTGCGTGCTTCTTCCAATGGTGCTAAAAGTGCCCAGAGCATTCAGTCCTCATTGCTAAGCGAAGTGCTTCTGTTACCTGATGAAACTGTTTACAGCAGATATGATGATGTCATAGTCAATATTGACAATGATGTGGAGACAGCTGTTGGATCAAATGGTGGCTTCAAAGGCAGCACTGTGTCTGGAGTGAGTTGTCATGTAGCCATATATGTATTGAAAACAGAGCTATCTGTAAATGATATGTTTATCCAGAAAAGGAATATTGAGCCATGAATGATAAAAACAAAACTAAAAAGAATAAATAATTGCCCATTCGTTACTTTTTTTACTTTTCCAAAACTATTTCTTAATACTGCAAAAGCAACACTTTTAGTACTAGTATATCCATTGTAATAAATTAAAAATATTTGATACACAACATTATTCTAGAGAGAGTGTCTTTTTTAGGATGCACGTGTTTTGCCTTGTTTCAGATAAAATCTGTGAAAGAACTGCTGGAGGAGGCTAAAATAATTAGTAGCCCAGATGCAGAACCTCTGTATCGCCGGCATCTCAAACCCAGTGATGCTACTCATGGAAGACAGAGTGGAAGAAAAAGCCAACAAGACCGTGACAAATCTGCCTCCAAAGTCACTGGTGAGTAAAAGAGAAACAAATGAAAATGCAGATTACATAAAAGATATTTAAAGAAACAGAATTCATAGAGAATGTAAATATTTCATCTGCACAGTACCCAAGTCAACAATACAAGGAGGAGAAAGCAATGACAGTGGCAACAAGCATCCAGCAGAAAGATCTGTTGATGAAATTGTGGCAGCACTTAAGCAGCAGGCTAGCAGTGGTGTGTAAGTAGCAGTTCATCTGAGCCAGAAAAGCTTTGTATTATAGAAGTCATTTAGAAGGATTTATGAAGGAAAGTACTATATAGTGACTGAGAGAGAGAGAGAGCAGAGATTTGTGTGTATCAAAGTTTTAACAGTTTTCTGTAACTTCCAAAGCAGCATACCTTATTGCTATACAATTTACAGGATGTCTGAGGCAGATCGCAAAATTAAAGAAATTATGGACCGTGTCATGTCCCGCACTGGCTCAGGATTTCCATCTGATGCTGGTGAGCTCTTGCTTAATTAAATTTATATAATAGTAGTAAAATGTATTTTTCATGTAATGCTATACAGTTGAGTTACTACAGAAACTTAAAGTTGTGGGGGAGTGGGGGGGTTGATGTATGCCGTCAGCAACTAAGGCTATATCATGGCAAAGTAGCCAGCCCTGTAAACAGGGACCACATACAGAGAAAGAACAGCATGTATCACAAATAAATTTCCTGAGATAACAATGCAAGTTTGTGAACAAGGTTTATTTGATGGTGTGTGCACTCCTTTGACATTTTCTCACAGCTTTATGATTTCATCTTGCCCCTTTTCTGTTGTTTAATAAGAAGTTCCTTCTAATGTCCTGGGTTTTTTTTTCCTTTGTGTACTGTTACAGACACTATTTCATGGTTTCATGTCAACAGAAAGAGACTTGTCTTTTCTCTTATCGTGTGCCTTGTAAACAGAAACTTATTACAAGCTGCTTTCTTAATTGCAGATGACACAGCCCAAATTGGCACCCCTGAAGATCAGAATGGTAAGAATTTATTTCTTTATTTTTTATTGTTTTCTTAGATAAAAATATCAGGGTGCCATCATAGTGTTAAACAGTGTCTCTATATCTTCATTGCTCAAGCTCAAGAAATGTATATGCGTATATCCTCATAGAATACTTTAGGCATATTGAGGTTCTACATTAAGATCGAGCTTCTGTGGGTCTTTATTCCCCTTTTGAAAAGTGCTTGGTCACAAATATCTTTCCTAGGTCAACCGTAATAGACAGCCAGTTTTCCTAGCTCTTATGAAAAAGAGTTGGTATCAAATTGAAAAAATTTAATATGCTTGAACAATAACTTTTGACATGGATATTTTAAGTCATGTGAGAAATCTGTGTGCAATTTTATAAGCAAGACTGGCAATAGGTTTTTTTTGGGTTTACACTTTTCTCAAACTAATGCTATACACAGTAAATTTTTATTAGATTGATAATAGATACCTATATATATTTCCTGTTTGGCAGCAGGCAAAAGAGAAGTGCTTGGTAGGCTTACATACTACTTTTCATACATTTGATGTGCATTGTTTGCTTTTAGCCTTTTAAGAGATAGTTTTAGATGTGTGATAGGTAGAATTGCTTTAGTATTTTTTAAGTAGACACATCTGATGGCAGGTGTAGATTTAGTTCAGTTGTACCAAATTATTTCTACAGAGTTCTAATTGCTTCTGGTCGATATTTTGCTGTCAAATGAAGAATTGTGTGCATTAGTTGATAATGATAGATAATAGACATGTTAGAGCTGGGGGGTTTCCTTATGTGTGCCTGTGTGCCTGCCGTTTTATTGCTTGTCCTTTAGCACTGGTTCCAGCTGAAAAATAATAGAAATTTAAATCTGTGAACCTCATTCCAAAACTGCTTGCTGTAAAAGTATCCTGGATAAAAATTTGCACAAAATTGCTTAGAGTATCAAGAAGCAAATTTTTTTCATTACCAATTTTATTAGAATAAATTTTAAACAAATTTAAATAAAACAACTTTGTTCTATTGCATAATATTTTAGGGTAAAGGAAATTGAACATAGGCTGAATTAATTTATGATCACTTATACTATTGAGACAACTTAAGTCTATTTTGTGGAAGAACAAATAATTAATCCACCTGCAAAAATCTTGAATGCCTAGAAAATTAAATGATTAATTCAGCTGAAAATTCATCCCCTTTAGTGAGCTTGTTGAATGCAAGATTTATTTTATTTCTTTTTTGCAACTAATTGGTAGCTAATAAATGTGCTAACTGTACACAGGCATTTTCCAAGGAAGGAAAGTATTACAAAAAAAGAGAAAACAACAGTTTGAACCATCTTTTCCTACCTCTAGTTTGGATGTAGTTGTGTTATGTTGATTACATAGTTACAGAGACAGAGGATGGAGCAAGCACCAACCTTTATATGACATCAGAAGACATAAGGCCGTCTCCTGTGCCATCCCCTTCCTACCCTGTGCAGCTGTCATTGGTCTTAAGTCCATCAGATCAATTGTATGGTAGGACAATACAAAAAGACGAATCATCTTAATTGCCAGCCAGAGTCTCAAACTTTTAAATTGAAATTTAAGGCGCCAGTAGAATCAAATGCATAGTTTTCTTTATGATGATGGTGACGACGATAACAACGATGACATTGACTTAAAAATAATCTTCTTAATTAGGTAATATTATGTTGTTTGGCTTCATAGCACATGCTGATAGCACCTATGTCCTGCTTTCAGTAATATGCATTTGCTGAAGATTTTACATATGTTCACGATAAAGAGATTTGTTTCATGCACATTTTAAAATGTGGTCTATTGTGAAAGAAAGCCTTGAACCAATTTCATAGAAAGGTTAAGAGAAAATGATATACAAGTAATTTTAAATGGGTTTGTCAAATGTTTGTTGTTCCATGCTTAGGTAAAGAAGTGCATTTTACCTTACCTCTTCTTAAAAATATTTTTAAAAGATAAAATAGCTTAGCATTCAAAATCCTGCTGAAAATTTACTTACATTTGTGTTTCACATTTTGTTAAAATCTATAACAGCATACATTACTTTGTGGTATACTATAATCTTCTAGTGTTTAAATCTTTCCAGTTGTTATTAATATTTATCCAACACACTATTTGAAACACCATTCAACTGCTAAAAATGCCTTCTTCCATTTCTGATAAATATTTAGAGAAATCAGTGACTAATTTTTACTATGTTTTGTGTGTGTATAGATATCAAAGTAAAAATAAGTATATATGTATACATATTTTTAAGAATTGTTTATTTCATTCTATATAATGTATGAATTATTTCACGTGGTAAAAGACATCTGACATAAATCTTAGTGATCTGTGTTTGCACTTATAAAGGTAAACATGGATATAATATATAAAAAAATCAAAAGGTAATAAAGATATGTTTCCCTTGACAGAGTCCATCAAAGATATCAAAATACCAGACCTTATCCCTGAAGTGGAGGAGCCAGTAGTGGAAGGTATGTATATATAATGTTCCATCTATGTACATTATATGCAGTTGGCTGTAACAACCTAGACCGCATGAGTTTGCTATTCAGGTCATTTGTGTTATTTGGTAATCAGTGTTGTACTTTGTTGTGAAAGGAAGTTTACTGCATAACTCAGAAAATGAGGACAAAATGCATGCAGCAACTGTAATTAAATTCCTTTTTTAATTTTAATTTGATTAACCTTTTTCACATTTTTTCATTTGGTGCTTGTAATATAAAATTTTCACATTATTTCAATCATGTTTTGCATACACTCTTGCACTTCTGTAAATTGCCATGCCTGAAAAGTTGATATACCATTAATTTTGCTTTTTTTTTAATTTCTGTAGCATGCTCACTTATTTTGTTGTGTGATTATAACAAAACAGTAGTGTCAGAAATGTCTGGAAGAACTGGGGAAACAGTTTTGGCCACAGAAGAGAGTACAGACCTTGTAAGTAAGGATGTTTATTTCTGGGATCGTTGAAAATGTATCTCAAGTCTTTAGTGATGTCATTCCCACAATTAATGTAATATATTAGCAGAACCATATATATTTTGAAATGAGTTATGTGCACTGCTATCATAAATAAATAATATAAAGTAAAAATGTCAAAAATTATGTTAGCTTCAGAAAATCTTAAAATCGCCAGTCAAGTGATGAATTCATTTCTTTTGCAGAGACAAAAAGTGTTTATTGCACCCAAACCACCGTCACGGCAGCTTGAGTTTGCTGGGGTCATCAAACAAGAAGATGCTGACACTGACATTCAGCAGAGTTATTTTGACATAGAACAAGTAAATGATTCTTTCTTATGCTATGTCCTCCTATCTCTGCCAATATGTACATGCACCAACACTTGCAGAACTGGATGGAGCTATACAGATAATACAAATGCTTTAAACATAATTAAGTTTGTATACCTTTAAGAGGCAACCATTTGTTACATCAGATGGTTTACATTATACATTATTGTCAAATGGTGATGGGAAAGAAATATCTCACAATTTAGCAAATAGGCTAAATGACCTAGCCTTATCATCTAGGGGCTGATGTTTTGGAAAAAACAAGGGAAATTCAAGAGAGACTGTCTAAACATGTTACAAGTAGCAGTAGCTAGCCAAAAAGAAATCCATAATTTGAGGAGCCACCAGATTGTTACTGTGTCATGGTGTGTAGGTGCAAACTGCAGCTGGAATTGTGAAAATGATAGTTACTTAGAAATGGGTAGTTAAGCATTTTTATTATGTAAGTAAATGAAATCTAATTTAATGAATTTGTGTCTTTCAACATGTTTGTATGATTGCCTATGGGCCAAAACTATCACCTGGGTGTGAGTAGTCATGCTTACAACATGTTCATTGAGTACACTACTTAATTGCAGTGTATTTGGGCCATTGACCAGAGAAGGGGAAACAGCTGATGATTAAACTGGGGTTATTCTCATGCTTTAGGCCTGGTGTGACCTCATGGCACCTCCTGAAGCTACCTATGAGGATGTGGTAAGCCTTCTGGGGGAGCAAGTTGAGCTGCATCCTCGCCACATTTCAGGCCCTCCATCTATTGAGCCCAAGCCAGTCCACTCCACTGCGGTATCATTCTTATCCACTTGGGCTCCAACAGGAGTTAAGGTATTCAGCATTTTTCATCATGCTGAGAAAAAAATTTATTTACACCAGTCTCTCTTATCTTATAGACATAGACACAATTAATGTCATGGACATCGTCACAGCTTTCCATCAGAATGCAAGATGCTGCTGTACAGGTTTCTTTCAAATTACCAGAAAGGCTGTCTTGGGTATACTTTCGTTAAGCACAAGATTTTCATAAGCAGATTTACGCATACATCTTTAGGACGCTGTCAGTGCATACACATACAAACATTTTGTCTAGGAATACAAGAACTTATTCTTGGGATGTAAACGATGCTTAAATTTATGTTTGTGTTTGCAGACAAGAGAAGTTAAAGAGAAGAAAAAAGAGCAGAAGAGAAACATTCACCATTTCTGTACAATGACAAATGAATTTCAACTGCCTAAGGAATTATGCCATGTTGGTCGGAAGTACCATACTCCAGACTATTTCACAGGTGTTTTTACACAACAAAATTACAGGGTATGTTTGACTTTTTAGACTGACTTCGAAAATAAGCTGTAATAGTTATGTATCTTCATTGATACTATATTTATTACAATCACAACAGGGCTATAATGTCTATTGAAAAGTTTATTTGAAAATTCAATTTGAGCATGTAAATATGTCTCATGTCATTTAAAAAATACAGCGACTTTAGGACATTCATTTTGTGTCTTTCATTTTTCTGTGGTACAAAGGCTTAAAGCATATCAAAGGGGTAGTAGATAGCAATAGTGTTCTAAACTTAGGTGTCCACACTAGCCTTTTCAGTTTTATCTGATGCAGCATATTCGCTTTAACACTAATTGACCCAGCTTTGGAGAAGCAACCAGAGGGCTGGGAAAGGTGAGGCAGAGAGGCAGCTATTTTCAAAAGGTTGTTGAGAAAGGAGGATGATTTTGAATATTCCACTTTTAAATGATCATGCATGTGTTGATTGCAGTTTCCATCTGGTATTCTTCCTTACCCAAAAGAAAGAGTTGTCATTCCTTCCACCCCCAAACCAGGCCCAGAGGAGAAGCACTCTTTTATGGGAAAGCAAATAGTCAAGGAAGCTAACAGTGAAGTGACAGAGACATCTCTTGAGGCATGGAAGCAGAGAGCAGATGCTGTGGTAGGGACCATTTTGTCTTGTTAGTGTTGCCATCAAAGAAATAGTTTTTACAATTGTGATATACATAGTTACAGAGACAGAGGATGGAGGGTTAGCACACAAGGGTAAGGTTTTCTATATCTTGAAACTTCTCCAGAATTACTGGGTGAATGGAGTTGTGATCACTGGCCCAAGCAAGCCCCTAGACCACCTGCAGTTTAGCACACCAACCACACAAGAATCTTCACAGGACTCATTCGCTGTCTGCAAATGATTAGCTAAAACTTCAGTGATCTAGATGCAAAAATAAGTTACTTTACTGCTTATGATTTATTGGACTTATTCTTGAGACCAAATTACACACCAAAGCCTATTCGTCAGCATAAAGAGATATGGGTGTGTCTCACTGAATATTTGGGTGGGCAGTATGCTGTCCACTCCTCCCTGTCATATTTAGTGTCTTCTGTCTTTTTTTTTTCTTACAGTTTGTGAAATTAGAATCATTATTCAGTTTCAGGAGTCAGATGTTCCAATTGAAGGAATGAAGATTGTTCCCAAAATGGATGAATCTAGAGTCTATTGGGCACCAGCCCCACCCAAGATGGAGGTGTTGCCAGCCAAAGTTAAACAGATTCTGTTCCCTGAATACCAATCATCAAAGGTGGATGAGGAAGGACAACTGGTCACCTCACTTTATGAAGCAGAGAGTGAGGGTGATGAGGAAGAGGAGTCCTTTTTAGACATTCTAGATAGAGAGATGAACCAGAGGTAGGAAACCATGCATGTTTGCATGTAACAAACAAGTTTATTGCAGGAAATTGCACTAAACACATACTAGGTCTAGAAAATGAGCAATCCTAGATATTGACAGCTTTAAAAAAATAAGCAAAATTTAAAGTTGATATATCTTTCTTTTCCTGTTCTGTTTTCTTTGATACCATTTCATAATGAATTATTTGAAAACGTTATATTGAGTTTAATACTCTGGTTGTTACTGTTGTCATGATTGTTCACATTAGTTCTAGTGAGCAGAAGAGGTCAAACCCAGTGTGTGTTGGCTGCTGAGACACGTAGATTCGGCTGTGTTAGTGTGAAGAAAGGAGAGGTTTACTGTAATATTCTCTGTCATCAGAATTTTATCGCGTCATCATCAGTCATGCGTAGACCTGACAGTTCTGATGAAGAAAGAAATTCTTCGTGAAAAGATGATCCTTGATAAATGCCTTGATCCAAAAACATATCGACCACTTATTACACCACCCCTGACTGAATCGGCTGAGGAAACAGGTATGTCAAATAAAGAGACTGATTTTGCAGGTATGCCATCCAGGCCTGCTGCTTTGCCACTTGTTATGCTTTTGATAGCTTTGATGATTTCTGTCTTAGTGGGAGGACTGGTGTTGACGGGAAGTTGTTATTCTAGATAACATATAGATATAATAACATGACCATAGGAGTTTGCTTCTAGCAAAAACTTGTCTGCCTAGAGTTCTCTCCCTTGTTAGCAGTGACTTGAGTACCACTGCTAGCTGGGACAGTTATCTGCTTCTGGGCATTCTGTACCCCCCTTTTTTTTTAAAGGTTAGTTTATCGTTAACAAGGAATAAAACTCTGAGCGACAGTTTGGTCATGTCATTTGGTTAGTATAGAATAAAAAGAATTTTATTTAAAAATTTTATTTATGTTTTTGGTTTTGGAGAGAAGTTTGTTTTTTGTGTTTGGGGTTTTTTAATTTTGTTTTTTGATCCTTGCTTTTTACGTCTCGACCTTTTTATTTACTCCTTTTCCTTTGAAAGCATCTTCAAGTTCTTTTGAACTGTTACTGAAATAATTATTTGTTAAGATCCTACAATATTTGTTCTGCTTGGATGTTACTACATACTTGTTCTATGAACTATATAGGCCATTAGAAGTTGCTTACCATTTCTGTTACACAGCTGAACCAAAGGTTGTGAAACAGTTAACAAAAGGCAGCACATTGCAGCTTCCTACCAATGAGACTGACCAGCCATCCAGCCCAGTGAATGAGGATGGGACAGACCCTACAAGTCAGAAGATTCTTGGTCCGCCAGATGATAGTCTTTTTAGCCCTGTTTATTTTCCTCCGCCAAGGTGAGTAGAAGTTGATGCCAGAATATAAATATTATTTGTAGTGTTGTTTTAGTTGAGCAGTGCTATAAGTGGCAAGAATTTCTGGGAAATGTGAGGGGTAAATAAGAGGAAGGAGAGGCATTTTCAGTCATGCTAGGAAAATGGTGGGAATCCCCAAAGATTTGCTGGCGTAAAAAAAACTACAGTCTGCAAATATATATCAAAAGCTCAACAGTTTTACTTTATTTTGCATCAGGCGGACTCGTTCAATGCCACATCTGTTGGATGATCTGGATGACACACTAATGGTACCACTAGATTTCAATGCTGCAATGGAAGAGGCAAGAAACTACCTGCTTAAAAAAATTTGCAGAAGTTTAGTTACAGAGTGCAAATGAGTTGATGTATGAGCATTTGAGCTATTTATTTTTGCATTGGGTATATTCTTTGTATTAACACATTTACAGCCTATACATGTCATAAAATTTAATCTGAATGGATTGACAAATACAAGAATAAGTATTCTGAGATGTGGCATATGTCACCACTAGTCATCACTGATGTGTCATCATTAGTGACTTGTTTGTCATGGTTGCAGCTCAGACAGCAGCGACTTCTTATGGATCGTGAGAAGCACCGTCGCTTGCAGCAGACTGGGAATGAAACAGAATGCAATGAACCAGAACCCAAAGTAATAAGAAGAGTGACAGGAGATTTTCCATTGTCTCAATAGAATGAAGAAATGTATTAAACCATATTACCTTTTATGGCAGTCTGGGGGAAAAATGGGCCTTTTCATATGAGTAATAAGGGTGGGTGGGAATTTCTGGTGGTTTTAGGTGATGAAAGAGTTGCTTACAATAATGAAAGGAATGATGAGTGTTGAGGTATAATACTGACAGCTATGTTTACTCACAAAGTCATAAGCATAAAGTATTGATCGATGTAAGACAGCTCATCAATTTTTTTTAAATTTTACAGCAGGAGGAGGAGGAGGAGGCAGTTGAAGAGCCAATAGTCCATGTTGATATTCTTCATGTACCACAAACTCCAAAGATAGGTAAATGCCCATTGTTCTTGAATCAAGAAGGGAGTTGGTGTCATTGACAGGGCTCACTAAGTATGTTGGTCGGAAGAAGTTTGTCATAAAGTTTGCTTCCTGTAAAAATGATTTAAGATTAAGAGTTACTTTGATGGGTAGAATTCAAATGGATTAAATGCAGGTGATGAGAAAAGTTGATGCAGCAATTTTTTCTTGCACTTTAACTAATTTTTCTTTTTTTTTGCAGAGGAGTTAACACCAGCAGAAAAGGCCTTGCTTGCTGGCCGTAACTATGTTATCTTGCCTAGAAAGTAAGATGTACTGTTGCTTTGTGTATCCATCTCTGACAAAGGGGATAAATTAATTAACTATACTTTGCACATTGGCATGTTATTTCTAAATGCATGATTGGTCTTCCATTCTGTTTATTTTGATCATCATCTGACCTTTCTACTTATGGAAGTTAAATAAAAAAAATGTTACCCATGTTAGGAACTGTGCCAAATTTTAAACAAAATGTCAGAAACACTGTGGAATCATCAAGTGTTCAGTTAAATAACGACCATGGTTATAGTTCCGCTGACCAGCTTTTCATTGCCTAGGATGTGTGTAATTAGCACTCAAGAAAGCCTGCTTATGCACATACAAAATTTTGTATTTATTTCATTTTCTGAACAAGTAGATGCAAGGAATCCATGGATATAGCGGGTAGCAAAACCAGATGTTGTCAAATAACACAGTAACATAAGAACAAACCAGATGTTGTCAAATAACTCAGTAACACATAGGACTATTATCGCCTGAAGGAAGAAGAAGCATCGCCAGAAGCGACCGCTGGACTCAAGACGTCTGGAAAAGATTGAAAAATTCCTGGCAGCTCCACCAAATCAACTGAATAAGTGTGAATCTTTGCCACAACTACAGCAGACAACAGACCTAAAAGCTCAAGTTACACAGTAAGTGTAATTATACATAGCACTGACATATTGTCACTCCCTTGGTTCTCATTTATAGAAATAGAAAAGATCATATGAAGTTGTCATGCTGAAAAGGCTATATATAGTCAAGACTTGAAGTGTCTATAACTACGGCTGTACAGTTGTACAGCTCTGGTAAAGGTGTTCTCAGTGTGATGAGACTGTATGTGTGCTTGTGTGAGAGTTGGAGCATGGTACTTTTTTTTTTTTTTTTTTTGTAAAAAGGAGGCTTTTGTAAAGTGCAGTGAGCCTGGCTTTGGCTAAGGGTACAGCATTACAGAATTTTTCTTTTTTTTTCATCACTATTGCTTTACTGCATTGCTTTACAATAAAGTTGTTTTATATTGTACTGTGTTCTGTTTGGATTCCCTTTGAAATAGGCCGAAGGCCTCTTCAATAAAGTTTTTTTTTTTTTTAAAAAACATTGCCTCCATAGAAAAGGACAGGTGAAGTATGGAAGTCTTCCTGACCTCTTGAACTTTAGTGCTTACAAGACCTCAAAAGACATGCCGTAAGTAAATAGCATATTTCTATGTATCTATATATAACTACTTAACAGAGAGCAATGGTTACTTTGTTGGTAGAGAATCCAATGAAACAAACATGTTTCAGTAAACAAACCTACCTATTAAAATTCACCAAAATCAATTATAACTGAGAGGGGTCTCAGTAGCGAAATCAGCCTGTCTATGAACAGGACTTTAAAAACCTGTAAAATAAAAAATTCATTGATTGAAGTGTTGAAATAGTGCTATTAAAAACTAAATCATAATGCTCTTTTTTGTGGCTTTTGGTTTTTCTTGGTCATATACTTGTGGTTTGGGTCGAAATGACAGGTGACCAATGGAACAAGCAGTCTTTTTCAAAATGTACTTATTTTACTTGAATTCTGTAGAAAACCGTAATGTAGAGTACGCAGCCAGTCAGAATCAGTCTGCTTTAAAATGTGTAATTTTTTTCAACACGCACTTTTGCAGCAAATTCGTAGTAAAACATAAACTGTCTGTCATAATTAAGTTGGGTTGGGAAGGTAGTCATAATAGAGATGACGCTTAAATAGTGAAGTACGTCTGAGAAAAACTCTTGGGTCATAATAAGATCAGGGGGTCGTAATCGGGAAGGTCTTAATAAAAAGGCTTACTGTATAACCATCCTTCGCTCCTCACTGTGACAGAGAAGAAGCAGATGAGAGAGAGTGGGTACGGGACATCTGGAACAAGTGGTTTGATGATGCTTTCCCACCAACACCCACTGGCTCAGATGGTGAAGACCAGGAAAGTATGCACCTGGCTCAAGATGACACTGTCAGCACTGACTCAGACACACAGAAGAAAGAAGACAAAAAGAAGAGGTAAATCGATCAGTCTTAGAACTGAGCTAAATGACAAGTTTTTATTTCTCTGTTAGACACTTGTCATTTTTACAGTCATCTTCATAACTTGAGATTATCACAGGGTATGGATTTTATAACTTGTATGACATCCTACCAGACACAACACAATTATTAGAGATTTAAAAGTTTGTATCTGTGGAGGTTCATTTTATGCCTGCATTTACAAAAAGCCAGATTGTGCTTTTTTTCAAAGTAGTAAAGCTTTATAAGCTATATAGCTATATATAGTATTACTATGTGTTGTCATATCAATAAAAGTTGACAAATTGCATGAAATTTATTTGAATTGAATAAGCTAGTTTGCCAAGGTAAGTGCTATTCCACTCCCTTTATGGCATAAAGCATCATATCAGCTGAAGATCCCAATGACATAATTACAGTGCAGTTGATTTTAAAGTTTTAAACTGATAGTTAGTCCTACATATCATCAGTAACTTGAACTGCAGAACAAATATGAACAAACGCAAAATCCAAGAAATGCGTTCGTGCAAGATGGACAAAGAGTTTTTCACAATTTATTTTCTACTTGGTTCTGTATTTTCACATTCTTTCCTCTTGGCTGAATGTCTGGTGCAAATTAACAGAGCTGAAAAGTTAGTAAATTGTCTTTTTCCAGCAAAGAGACTTTACGTGAGATTTTGTCAGAAGACATCGATGAGATTGACCCAGTTGTCGACTCAGAAGAGAATGCAGAGATGATTTCTGTAAGTTACCAGTCAGTGCAACTGCTGATATACTCATTATTTCAGTTGCTCACTTCTTTTTTTTCTTTTTTCTTTTTTGCACAAACGCACACAGACACGTGCTCATAGGTGCACAGAAATGTGCTTTCAAATATATTGGAACTGTGTACATTGATATTCATGCATTTATAATAATACACACACTTAACATTAGCATTACACCACAAATTATAAAATAACTTATCAAGTCATACTGCATGTAAACTTATTCCTCAATCTTCAAACTAATTTTCAAAGTACAAAGCATAAATCTCAGATTCCTTCAAGCATTTTTCTCTTACTTTCTATATAGATCCTTCGGAAAGAAGTGGAGAAATTGACTAGACTGATTGAGGCCACAACCCCACCTATGGCCTTTGATCTGGCACGCAGGGGAGCTCTCTACAGAAAGGTAATAAAAGTTAAATTTGGGACAGCACCATGGAGAGTATAAGACTGTGACTGCAGAGTCTGTGTATACAGTACTCCTCCCCCCTCAACAATAATTAACACTTTTGGCATCTTCATACAACCACATTTTACATTGCCTCAAACTTTTAATTTTTTCCAGCTGGGAATGCTAAAGAAGTCTGAAGAAGATTTGAACAGGTAACTATTTCCTTTTTTCGAGCTATGAGTGTTGTATTTTAAAGCTACAGACACTGGAGAAGATTTCCCCTACCCTCTTTTATTTAAGGAAATTCATAATACATGGACCAGCATTAAGCAGCCTGGCGTCAATCCATTTCTGCCCATGAGCTGTTTGAAAGTCTAGAAGATTCTTTGCATAATGAGGATGTCATGTTTCACTGGGTTGCCTGGTGCACAGAGCCATTAAAATGGAGCCCCTGCTGCTTGACGCCTACTGGCATCGCCACTTGCTGTATGTACTACAAGACAAAAAGGCCGCCGCCCTGGAGGACCTGAACTACATCATGAAAAAGAACAAGAGCCATGCAGGAGCCTATCGGTCCATGTAAGAAGTTTTCTTTTTTTTTTCTTTTGTCCTGAATAAGGAGGGAGCAGCTAATGACAGAGTATAATAGATTACTAACATCCTCATTCAATCTCGAACCCTGAACATTATATCTGAAGCCAACCAAAGAAAAAAAAAAGGGGGGGGGTTACTTAATTAGCAGCTCCCAGCTGCACCAGATAATGTAAAAAAAACAAAAAAACCTGGAAGAATGGACACAGGATTTCTAGAAGAGTTTATTTCCTCTAACACTGTATGGGATAAGTGAGTAGATATGCAAGGTGGAAGGCAGATAATAAGCTCAGTTCAATTTGAAAGCATTTGTATATATAATATATATTAATATAATATATTATATATTTGATACTGTGAATGGGCGTGTTACTTCAGGGCAAATATATACCGCAAGCAGGAGACATAACCATGGCGATTGTGAACTACACGAAAGCCATCAAGTTAAACCCTCAGGACCACGACGCCTTCTTCCAGCGGGCTAAAATGTACGAGCAGGTGAGTCTGGGCATCACTATAACTTTTGCCACCTAAAGTGAGCGTCGCAGGCTGTTTCGACATCGAACACTGCCATCCTGACATGTCTTCTACTTTTGCACGACCGCTTGCACGCGATTTTTTGTATGCTGTTGTTCAGTAAGTTATAACTACATTTGTCAAAGAATTGTTACATAGATTTTGAAAGCTGTATATACATTAAAAAATATAAAGTAGCAATAATCATCTTTTGAGATTTTATTGTAGGTGTAGTAGGAGGAAGACAGGTACTGATAAGTTATTTGTGAAGTCAGTTACATGTAAAGATGGTAGGAGATGTGAAGACATGGACCATGATCACGAGTGCTCATGCAAGCCAGTGCCTTTTTTTTTTTTTTTTTTTTTTTTTTTTTTTGCCTCGCTGTAACGTACGTGACCAGATCTCATCTTGCGTCTGTCGCGACGATGTTTGCAGAGGGAGAGATGCTCCTGGCGCTCGAGGATTACTCCAAGTGCATGAAGCTTATGCCGACACGCACAGACGCCATAATGAAGCACGGGATGTACTACTTCAATAACGAGTGAGTGAAGGAGGGAAGGAGGAGATGCGTGAGGGAGTGGGTGATGGAGGATGCGAGGTGTCAGTCGGGCCGTTCTTGCAGCACACGCGACCTCAGTCTCCTTTGCAGCAGGATTTCCCTCTAACATAATTATTTATAGGAAGTCTCGTGCATTTTTTAAAGGTTAACCCGAGCGCTGAACAAAACACGCTGGACATAGAGCATAAAGTATCACAAAAACATATCTCGGTGATATTTTATGGCGAGGAGGCACAAGATCATAAAGAAAACAATGTTGCACTCGGGTTTGCCTTTAAAGGATCGTGTGACTACTTTTTCCTCCAAAGTGTTTAATACTTCCCTTCTCTGTCATTGACCTTTGCTTTCATTATAAGAAACCACATGATGTCGTCTCATTTACTCTTACTGTAGAGCTAAAAAAAAAGTCACAGATGCTAACTAAATTTAAAATTAGATACCTAAATTTATTTAAATTAAATTTCGTTGGATATGAAGATCTAAAATTCTCATGTATTTTTAAAAGGAAGAATTTATTTTATACATTCTAAAAATATCGTTAACAAATTTATCAATCACACCAAGTTTGAGGATAAAGTAGGGGTTGGGTTCTTTTTCACTTCATCAAACTGCCACTTCAGGAACTGGACGAACGCTATCAACGACTTCACGGAGTTGCTTCGAGTTGACCCCCTCAGTGCCACCGCCCGGCTGTACAGAGGACGCGCCTACGCCAAGCAGGGCCAGTGGTCGCCGGCCGTGGAGGACCTGTCCGCCGCGATCCATCTCAACCCCAACCTGTGGGACGCCTTCTACCACCGCGCCTGCATCCTGCGCAAGTAAGTTGAGATGACGATCGGGACGATGTAGGTGATGAGGTGACTGTGAGAGTGTCGCGCCACTCTCCTCCCTCTTCTCCTCGACGGAAACAGGTCACAGCTTCACTTTCAAAGCATTTCGAGGGTCAGCCGCCTAGCGCTAGGTCAAGATTTTGACAGCGTGGCTAAGAACGTGTAGACTGAGTGTCAGCCCTACAGTAAAAGCCTGTCAAAAGAAATGCAGATTTCAAAAGGAAAGGAGTCAAAATGACGGAACGTTGGTTCAAACTGTCAGGACAGGACTTAACACTCCTCACAGTGAGAGTGATGAAAGTTGTGATTTTAGTGTGAGGAATGGTATGATTGAAATGAATATCCCAAAGAGAGTGAGTTGCTTTTTTAAAGTTGAACTCTGTGCGCTTGTCCAGGGCACACCCCCGCCGAGCACTTCATGACTACAGCGTCTCTCTGCTCATCAACGATACCGAAGAGAATATCATGTCCTACCTTCACCGCGGCATTCTCTACAACGCCCTGGACAGGTAAGAATCGCATGTGACATAGCGTGCGTCGTCTGCTAGTTGCTCTTTTTCCCTTCCTGTGGTATTCATACCCTCTTTCCCTCCCCGAGTGGTTTGATGTGCAAGGCTGGCGGGCAGAAGGTTGACCCTGCTGACCTCGAGCCTTATGGTTGTGTCTTCTGCAGGCCGGATGACGCCATCCCGGACTTCGAGGCGGTTCTGAAGCTGGACAAGGACGTTGCCTGCGCCCACGTGAACCTGGGTCTCATCTTCATGGAGCGACATCAGAACTACCACAGGTGTGGGAGCCAGACCATGCTCACGTGTAATATGGTAGAACGGCCAATATCAGGATCCCTGGCCTCATTATTCACATGCAACCCCATTTAGAAAGACAGTTTGGCACCATAGCATCACTACATATATAACGACTTGTAGGAGCATATGCTTTAATATATATAACCACATCTAGAAACAGTAGCTTTATTGTATGCTGCGCAACATCTATGAACCTAGGTCTCATTACACACACAATATGATTGATCGTTTCTTTTCCAATAATGGTTATCAAAATAATGGAAGTGAGGAAAGCAGATTAAGACAATTCTATTTCCAATGTTCGCTGCTGTTTTAGAGCCATCAAGAAATTTACCTCAGCCATCAAGGTTGACCCCACATACATCAGAGCATACATCTGTCGTGGGGAGGCGTATCACAAGGTTCACCAGGTGCGTTGTTCTGCAAGAACGCAGATTTTTTTCAACATCACTGAGATCAGTGTAAGATAGCATGTCTTTGATCATCTCTTTCCTGACGACATCTGACCCATCGCTCTTTCCTGACTTACTGGCCTTATGTGCCCATCTCACGAATGCAGTGGCACTCTCGCCGTCTATACAGAGCGTCTGAGAACGAGCATCCATAATTTCTTTAACATCACGATATTCATGTCTTTTCTCTGTCTCCAGCTGAAACTGGCCCTGAAGGACATCACGAGGGCGATCCACCTGAGGCCGGATGTCCACAATTACTACATGTACAGGGTGAGTGGTGTGACAAGTTCAAAAAACGCGAGGGCGTGCTAGCCCACACCTGCAAGGGAAATCTCAGCAGGCACTTAACATGAAGGGTACTTGTAGGGAAGTGAGTTTAAAACAGGAACGTACGTTAAAGTACATTAATTCAAACCATCTGGTCGAAAAAGATTTCAGTAGGTTATGCTTGGAAGACATGGTTGCTAAACGATGGGTGGATGTATTTACAGGGTCAGTTGGTGCTGGAAATGGGCAGCCTTGACTTGGCGGCGTTCTGCATCAGGTACTGAGCTTAAGAGGCTTTTATGGTACAATCAACAGTTGCACTGTGTACATATATTGTATCTGCGCTGTGGTTTTAGATCAAACATCTATGTATTTTACTTACAGGATGCATAGACCATATACTGGCACTTTTCAGACACCATAGTTGTATATATAGACATTTACACAGACAGTATAACAGGGAATATATACACACACAGCTTTTGCCCTGTTAACATGAGCCCACAAATATGATAGCGATGAGGTTCACGGGTACTACACAGCATTACTCCGATTTCAGTGTTTCACTACATAATTATTATTTTCACGACTAGACTTGCGCAGACACTACAGTTGTAATGCTTACTGACACAGCACTATGTATGAATATTACCTGCAGTACTTCCAGACACGGTAGAGATTCTTGCATCTCTACATCACTACTTTCATTTTACTTGTTTACTGTGATGCTTGTTTACTTGTTTACTGTGATGCAGAAGTAATGTATAAACTTATAAAGGCGAAACATATGCACCGAAAACCGGGGAGAATGGGATGGGAAAAGAAGAGAAACTAAAATGAAGACTCTTTCGCGACAGGCACGCTTCTGAAATGGACGGGCAGGGAGGTGCAGGCAGTGCCTTTGGTGAGCAACCCACCCAGCAAGCGGCCGTCCAGTCCTTCCTGAAGAACTACGACAAGGTAAGCTGTCTTTAGGTTTTGCCATTTTCTTATCGGTCGACAGCCGGGGAAGAAAGCTACTAGAGTGTTGCCCTCGGCCAGCCCTCGTGTGACAGCTTCTCTCGCAATCCCACACGTTTGTTGAAGTTGTGCTCTGTGTGTTTGTGTGTTTGTGTGTGTTTTCTGATGCCATCGTGTCACGTGTGTGCAGGCGATCGACGCGCTGACGCAGGCCACGCGCGTGAAACCAGTGACGTCACTGTTCATGCTGCTGGGTAAGACCCAGATGAAGGCCAAGCAGTTCAAGGAGGCTGCGACCAGTTTCCAGAAGGCGCTGGACCTCATGGTGAGTGGACGAAAGGATAAAAGAGTTCGTTGAGAAGAGTGAGCACGAAAGGACTTGGGGTCTGGGAGATCTCACGATCAGACTCCCCTCTTCCCTTCCACATCATGGTTCTTGCCCAGTGAACGGGGCTGTCATACATGGCATAAGGAGTTTAGGGAGAAATGGGTAAATAAACCTTACGAAAACACGGGGTTCAAATGACTAGGTATCTGTAGACAATGAATAATGTAGCATTTCTTATTCTTTGCAAAACAACCGAAATGAGGTTTTTCCCAAACGATTTACGTCTTTGCGTATTCTGTCAGTTCGCCCTAAAATTAAAGAAAGAAGTTATAAGTTGTGTGTGTTGTCATGTGTTCAGAGACCGTGGCGCCCGACGGACCCTTGGCCTCCTGAGGCAGGCGAGGCCCACTTTCTATCCGGAATGTGCCACATGGAGTTGCGAAGTTACCTGCCTGCCTTCAACTCTTTCAACAGTGCGATCAGCGTCGAACCTAATCATGCTGAGGTGTGTATCCGTGCAGAGCACGAAGAAAATACGAGTACGTTTGAGGCTTCCTCACGGGGGATAGACAGGTATCACACGGGGAATGCACAGGTTTGAAGCTGTCACTCTGGGAGTTGACAGGCTCCGTCTACAGCGATGCAAGCTGCAGCTGATTTCGATTTTCATAACAACTGGGATATCCTAATCTGGTAGCAGTTGCGACTTGCTCTATCGAGGTATACAATCACGTGACTTACTCCACCCTGTCTTGCAGGCATACTATCAGCGCGGTCTGACCCGCTTGAAGCTGAAACAGTCCCGAGGTATCCATGACTTCAACCGTGCGCTGGCCATCAACCCCAACTTATTTCAGGCAAGTTGATGTCAAGACCAAAGGCCCCAAAACACGTTCTCTTGTGTTCAGGTTATCGATACAGGGTTATGTCAAAATGTTTTCTCGCTTGCGAGCAGAATAATGTACGAGTAACTGTTTTGCAGGCTTACCTCAGTCGTGCTTGTTACTTCGGGCTGAAGGGCAACTACCCCAAAGCCATCCTGAACTGCAACGAGGCTATCAAGCTGCAGCCGAACAGCGTCCGAGCTTACCTGTACAGGTGTGTTTTGTTCCAAAATTTGGGGCTTGACAATTGTTGTTGCTGTTGTTGATTTGCCACGTATGTGTTTAAGCTATTGCGTACGTAAAGATAAGATGCAGCTTTATTTATCCTAGTGGGCAGTTAGTAATAGCTCTATAAGAAAGCAAGGGTTAGAGCAACACAGCATAACAACAATCAACGTTATCATAATGCATTCATACCACCATAACACAGACCTTCATTCAATCACCATTTCATCTACTTTCATTCGCACGCGGATTCGTTCAAAAGTCGCACGGCCGAAACAACAGAAGACATCCTCAATATGTTGGTCCTGCAGGCAGGCACAGAACCGGCAGACCGACAGAAACTGACAGAAAGTTCTTGGTAGGACATCCCTATCATCACGTAGAATCGTAGACATTTTTTTTAATGTTGGTTGTCTTCTTATGTGCAGAGGCGCACTGAAATATCACATCAAAGCATATTCGCTGGCCATCCAGGACCTGACAAGGGCGGCAGCCATAGACACCGCCTCTCCCTTTGCGTACTTCAACAGGGCTGTCTGCTACCAGAAGAGTAAACAACACGACAAGGTGGGTCAGGGTCTAGTGACAAGATGACACTTAAAATAACAGTTTGGACTTCGCCCAGCATGAACCCGGCCTGTTCGATCAAGCACACTCAAAACTGCTTCTTATTGCTAATATCCTGTTTTCGGAATAATGGCGATAGTTGCACAACATGTTTCTAAAATGAAAGAAGGACACTTAATTATTTTTTTTAATTTATTTATTTATTTATTTTTTGCTCAAAAGATAGCTTCTGGACCATTTAGATGTATTACACAAACGCATACGAAAAATTGTGCTTAGGGAAATGTATGAGTTAAATTAAGATCCTGACCACATCAGTGATCCGTAATCATCTCCTAATACTAAATAAAATGGCGTCACGATGAAATGCCAAAGTTTGCCAGTGTCTGACAAAAATTCACATTGCACTGTAAGCGATAGATAATCTACTCCAATCTTTTCAAGAAATAATTTCATTGAAAAAGCTGACCGATTTGGGACACGTGCTGCGGATGCCTACTAAGAAATTGCTGTTTGCACACCTGTGCGGCAAGTCTTGCACTCGAAATAAACGAGAATTCTTTATGAATTAAATGAAGGGATCAATATTTTTATCTTAACTGAGTCAAACTTTTGTTTTCACTGTTCGCAACCTGCCCGGCGTTTTCATTTGAGGCCAATTTGAAATGGCGCATACGTGTTCTTGAGCAGACTAGACGGAAGCAAAATATCTGCTAATTAAGATAAGAACACATTTATCCCAGAGGTCAACTCGGGGCTGCTCGATAAGAAAGCACAAATAATACCACAATATATTCATATCCACCAAACATTCACGAGATGGCTTCATTCATTTGAATTATTTCGTAAGTCGCACGGCCGAAACAACAAAGGACAGCCTTTTAGCAACATTCTTAAATTCCATCCCGACAGGCATCGTAAAGGTCACATGATGCAGCATCGGCGTACTTTTTGTGCAGGCGCTGACCGACTACGGCATCGTCCTGTTGCTAGGCGACCAGCTCAGCCTCAAAGTGCTCATCAACCGCGGGCTGCTGTACTTCCAGCTCGGGGATCACATGAACGCTTTGTTCGACTTCCAGGCCGCCTGCAGGCTGTCCCCTACAGACCACCGCATCCACCACATGCTGGGGCTGTGCTACCATAAGTGAGAGCCGCTAGTGGCGCTTCTTGTAGTTTGTGGTTTGGCTGAGGGGTTAGGGATGGTGGACTCCGTTTTGCTTTCTGGTCTTTGTATATTTTGTTTTTGTTGTTTTTTTTTTTTTGTTTTTGTTTTAGTATGCCTTGTTATTTTTTGTGTTTGTTTGTTTGTTTGTTTGTTTGTTTGTTTGGTTGGTTGGTTGAAGCATTTTGTTGACTGAGACAGCTGAAAAATATTATAGAGTCTTTTTCGGCTTAGATATATGTGTGCGTGTGTGTAGGTGGGTTTTTCGTGTATCTATATTTATATATGTGTTCTTGTAAACCAGATAACACATGTTATTATGGCTACACGTTTACAAACAAAATTGTGCAGTTTCTGTAGATATATTTATGTATTATGGATAATTTTTTAAAGTGGGAACGAGACAGAGACTAATATTTCCATTGCTGTTTTAAATTAACGTGGCTGGTCATTTGATTGAACGTGTGGTTGGCTGTCTCCAGTCTCGGTCTGCTGCAGGAGGCAGTGTCCACCTACACGAAAGTGCCTCAGCTTCCGCCCCTTCTTCCTGGACGGCCTCATCGCCCGTGGCAACGTGTACATGGATTACGGACACAAGGCGGGCACGCGCGAGGCGCGGCGAGACTACGAAAGGGCGCTACGACTTGACCCCATGTGCATGGCGGCTCGGGTCAACCTGGCCTACAGCCTGCAGGTCACGGGCAAGCTCATGCAGGCCTGGCGCAACTTTACCATCGCCATCACCCTCAAACCTAGTGAGCAGTCAAAATCTACCAGAGTAATTGTGTCTTTCAAGCACGTTACATTGGAATTGAGCTGCAATGCACCGATGCTTCTTAGAAGGATGCTGGGCTTACATTGACCATTTTTTTGTACTGTATTTTAAGATTCGCATATTTTTAAAATTTATCCTGACCTACTTTTGACTTACGTGTGAGGAGAAATAACGGGAAAGATATGACCTACTATACAAAAGTCTAAGTCTCGAGATTCGTTAATATATCAAAATAAAGTGATCTCTCTTCACACACACACACAAACACACACACACAGTGATTGGTAGACGGTATTAAAGATCCTGTAATCCTTATAAATCATGCTAAGAAAGTTATATTTTGGGTATGCCCTCATATCGTTTATTCGGTAACTGATCTTGGCCGCCCCGGTCCACTTCCCTACAGCCTACAAGCGGGCACTGGAAGGGCGGGCCATAGTCAACTTGCAAATGAGCGACACCTTCGCCGCATTCCAGGACATCACAGCCTGCATCCACCTAGAGGAGAGCGCCGAGATGTTGACCAACCGCGGAGTCGTCCACCAGTTCATGAACGACCGCGTTAACGCCATGAAGGACTACCAGCGAGCCATCAATGTGGACCCCACCTACTCCCTTGCCTACTTCAACGCCGCCAACGTCTACTTTCACACCCGTCACTTTAAACAGGTTTGCGTATGCGTTCTTTTATATCCCTTTCCCTTTGTTCAGAATAGGCAAGAAGGAGCAAGGCATGCAAATGGCAGGCAAGATGTGAATTTTGAACAGCATTTTCAGTTCACCCGTTCGTTGATTTCTCACAGACGTTCACAAAATTAATTATCTGCGTTCTCAGCTACCAGCCACACATTTCCTTTTTGCCCCAAAATGAAGGGAAAACAACAAAAAGAAGGGACGCGATTGTCAGCATCTTTGTATTGGAGCGCACATAGACAGGCATACCATACATGAACGCAAAGGAGAAAAAAAGACATGATGCCCGAGTATCCACACACACATTTCCACTGTCGCGCATTGACACTTCCCACTCTAACGCTCTTTTACACGCGCACTTGCTCTCTTACGCGCATGCGCGAACACTAGCATACAAAGTTGAGAGAGCAGAGGGGAGTGTTGAAAGCTTCAATGGAGAAGAGAGAAAAAAGTATTATGAACTATTCCAAGTCCAAAAATAATTACGTAGCTTGTGTATCGATGCCACTGACCTCTGACTTCTGCCTATTTCAGGCACTGGGCTACTATGACAAGGCGATTCAGTACAATCCGAAGGATGAGTCAGCTTTACTCAACCGCGCCATTACCAAGGTAAGCAAGCCTTTTGTATTTGTACATCACTCCGGTAACAAGGAATGTCTGGCTAGTGTCACCACTGTAACCTAGTGTGTTTTGTTAGTTTCTTCCTTAGGGCGAGGAAGATTGTCTTGCAAGTGCGCGAAGCTCACACACTACTCACCACTGCTCTCAATGTCCCCGACCTCTGTTGTCAGGTGCTGCTGCGAGACGCACAGTCAGCGTTGGAAGACTTCCAGCAGGCCATCGGGCTGAGCCCACACTCAGCCCACATCTACTTCAACCGCGCCAATCTCTTTGCCTCCATGCAGCTGTACGATAAAGCTGTGGACGACTATACCAAAGGTGAGTGGCTAAAAGGTACAAACTGACCGAGTGCTTGAAGGTCGATTGAAAGAATGTATGAAATTAATTTGAGGTTCATGATCTCCTTAATTATTATTATTTATTGTGCAGCTCTGAGTCTTAAGCCTGATGACCCCTTGACCTTAAGGCGTCGGGCGGACGCGCTGGGAAAGCTTGGGCGTCAGACGGAGGCTATCGAGGACTACATTCGCGCCATCGACATCCAAACCCGGCCGCACCGAGTGGTAGGTGCCCTCTGAAGCTAAGGGCTGGTGAACCCACCTTGCCGCAGGCTGCTGATACTGTGTGGGTACTCAAAGCATACTCCCCACCCATCACCGTATCTGTCACATGAGGTCTAGGAATTTGGAGATCTCATCCGTGTGATAACAGTGCCATTCCATCCAGAATTGTATTCCCGAGTGTGAAGAAGTCTGCTGGAATTCCGCGTGTGTTTGCTGTGGAAAGGTTAGGAGCCATACTGTGAGAAAGGACAATAATATTTTGTCGAAATTTTGGTGGACCTTCCTAGGCGATAGTAGAGTCAGGCTGGTCGTACGCTCAGGTGGTACGCTGTGTGTGAGAGAGTGCTTCCTTTACCAACAAAGCAATGCATCTGGCGTGCCTCGAGGTCTGGAAGACTTAGTGGCGACGAAGTGGCAAACGTCAGAGATCACACATTCTGCGCCTGAAAATCGTCCTTGCTAACCCCACTCCTTGTCGTGACTGGAAATCTGTACAGTTCCTCTATCTCCCGATATTCCTGACGCGAATGCATGTCCATCCACCAGACGCTGATTGAAATGATGCTTTTGAAGGCTGATAGTTATTTGTGTATTCCTAAAAATAAAAGGCACCGTTTAATTCTGTATGTGTTCTTGAATCACAGGTTAAGATTTTTTTTAAAAAAAAGTATTAGACATGTCCACTCGCATACAAATATAACAGATGTCAGCGAATGAATTTTCATACCCTGCCATAGTTGGTGAAGCCACATCATTTCGATTTAGGCGGCTTTCTTGCAGCTGACGTATAGCAGGAGCTCTCTTCGAAACTTTGACGACTGCGAGACGTAGACAAAGAAGCCGACGGAACTGTTCACCATCGCCAGTTCAAAGGTCAAAGAGCTGGCGAGTAGGTAGATGTTGTAGTACCGGCCGTTAGTGGCGAAGTCCTTCACCAGACACCGCGTGATTCCCAAGGCCACGTTGGGCGTGGCAGTCACCATGTAGATGCAGCAGACAACCACCAGCATCTTGACCAGCGCCACCTGCCGACTGCTGTGGGGGCCGTGGGTGGAGCCGCCCCGCTCCCGCCAGGCGATGGCGCGCTTGAGCTGTACGACCGTCAGGGAGGTGGCCACGGCCACAACGGCGAAGGTGGTGAAGGGAAGGAGACACATGTCGAAGACGTTGATGAAGACGTCAAACGCGGCACGGTTGTGGACGTAGGCGGTCGTGACCGTCAGCCCGTAGTAAGTGCGGTTCGATCCTGCGTCCCACACGGCGCTGACCTGGTTCTTCAGCGGGTACGGCAGGCACAGCAGCTGCAGAAGCACCAGAGTGAATAGGATGATCCACGCCACGGTGCGAGTCTTGATGAAGGCTGCTGCCTGCATGGGCCAGCATACGCCTAGGCAGCGATCCACGGCCACGAAGGCTGTCAAGCATCCCGAAGCGAAGATCATCAACCGGTACAGACCGCTCATGTACAGGGTCAAGGTCACTACCCACCACCGCTCTACCTCCTCCTCCTTTCCATCGTCGTCGTTGTTCTCGGAAGTGGCGCTGCCCCTTCGGCAGCCGGTGGTGGCCAAGCAGACCAGGCCGGGCAGGCACATCAGGACGACGAAGAGTAGGTCGACGAAGGCCAGGCAGAAGAGGCAAAGGTTCATGCGGTCGCGGAGGCCTTGCCGGACGAAGACAACGCAGCTGAGGATGTTGACCGGCACGCCTACGGGGAGGAAGAATATGTTCACGTAGCAGCACAGTAATTTCTGCACGGTCAGCAGCGAGTCGTAACTGATGACGTTGTCTGGGTTGTGCCAGGGCAGAAAGATGGGGGTGCTGGGTACACGAGTTTCGAACCCCGCACCGCAGGCTGTTGCGTTCAGACTGGCGTTACTGCAGAGCTGTCCACCTTCCGCCTGCGCAGAAGGCCAAGTGGAAAGTGGTGCAACCAAAATGCTTGTTGAAGATAGTGGAGAGGAGGGGTCCCCAACGGCCATGGCCATGTTGTATCTGTCGCACGGTGTTACATCCAATCAGAAGTGCGTGTGTCCCAAGATTTGAACCCCGGGCCTTACGATTCCCGCAGCAGTGACAAGCGAGCGCTTGATCACAGCGCACAGCCAGACTGCCCCAGACAAGCACTCTCAACGAAAGAAAGCGTTAAATCAGTTCGCGCTCCTTTAAGCGGAGCCGCCCGGTCACCTGGCAACAGGTCCCCCGGTACATGTGGCCGAGCTCAAAGACGGCTGGACACACACACACATATGTGCACGCGCGCGCGTGTGCCAAGAGGCGGCTGATGTCCAGATGAGCACGTCTTGGATCTGCGCGACGCTTCTCGGGTCCTTGCAACAGCCAGACAAAGGGGTGGGAGGTAGGGCTACGGTGCTTGGGAATCGATTTCTGAAACCCACGATTCAACGTGACTTCTGCAAATCTGAAAGAAAGATGTCTGGTAGCTTCTGGTCCACGTGCACAATAATTGCAGAAGGTCGGGGAGAGAGCCGAGCATATCAATGACGGTTTGTCTGAATTGGGAAGAGAGTTAAGGGTGTGCATTGGAAACAGAGGTCGCGAGAAGAGTGCGTGCGTGATACAGACATTTTCAGATGCCTGTAGCAATTCACGTGCATCAGCAGATCGTTGTTGCAAGAATTGTATATCGAACGAGGCAATGATTCCATTCCCATCATGCTTCAACCCATTCAAACAGCCTTGTACCCTATAACGCAGAGATGCGCAGTTTAACTCTGTCAGGCCCCCCTAAAAACATGCTTGGTTGTCAAAACTGACAAAAAAAAAAAAAAAAATAGGCGTCATATTTCTTCTTATTACCCTTCATGATTTTGTTGTTATTGTTCATTTAACAAACATTACAACATTCTACTAGGATAAATGATCCATTGAATCAGGTTGTTATTCATTCACGTTGGATCTCGTGCAACCTAAGTTAATGTCTCAGTGCGTTATGACTTTCTTTATTTGTTTGTTTGTTTGTTTGTTTGTTTGTTTGTTTGTTTGTTGGTTGGTTGGTTGGTTGGTTGGTTGGTTGGTTGGTTGGTTGGTTGGTTGGGTTGGTTGGTTGGTTGGTTTCTTTGTTTGTTGATTTGTTAGTTTGTAAGTTGTCGTGAACCCTGATGTTGTTTCCGTGAGGCTGAGAGCAACCTCTTCGCAGCCGGAAGAAGAAGACTGTCAATTTTTCGGTGGCGCCCACGATGTTAGAGTCAACGTGAGAGACTGCAGAGACCTGAGCACCAAGGACTGGTGGGCTAAGCTGACGGGTGGCAGAGACCTTGGCACCCACGACTGTCAGGCAAACGTGACGTTGGCATCCAAAGACTGACAGTTAATGCAACCGATTGTTGAGATAAACGCACAGCAAGTGACTGGGCCTCACCCCCCAAAATCGCTTCATTCTATAGTCCTTCGATTCGATGTCACTAATTTGCATTCTCTGCTGTCGATGATTGTCATTGCGGTCGTTGTTCGTCCTGTCCTTACCTTGAGGAATGTCACGTGATGTATGAGTGTGCATTCATGCGCCTCTGTGTGTGTGTTTGGGGGTGGGGATGAATAAAACCTATCCAACGAATCTGTGCAAACGCCAAGCATGTGAATGTAATAAAAGATACTGTTTGCTATACAGCAGACACAGAACAAAACATGTAAGCAAGATACTTAATTCTTTTAATAGCCCAGATTTCAGAAGATTGCCTTGACATTACAGAACCGGATACATCTGAAACAGAGCTGCCAGAGAGCGTTTCTATTATGTGGACTTGCAATTGACAAAAGTAAATATTTCATCATAACATTAATAACGTATTGCTGTCATACTTTGTTTTATAACATGGCAATCAGATATCGGCCCTCTAGTTTATTGCAGGACGAGATGAGTAGCTGTGTCCGAGTTTGTTTGCACCACAAACAGTTTTTCATCGTATATCTTGATAAAACTATCGTTTAAACATCGTGCTCTACTTCTCGCTAGTAAGTGACCTTTAAATAGCACACGAGAACCAGGGTTAAAAAAAAAAAAAGCTCGTGCATCACGAAATATGGGAGGGGGTGGGTGGGTTAAGAATCCATGAAGTCAGAAAAACAAGAGATAAAATATAAGGATTTAGGATAACAGGAATCAAACGAGAATAGAAAGACTAAAAAATTAAAGCTCAGGTTAGGAACGTTTTCATGCTGTGATTGGTGCCAGATACTGTTTTCCAAATTCAGGGTAAATACCCTCTTCCATACCGTTCCTGAGATGCATGCCTACACACATCATCACACACAGATAGAGTTTAAAAAAACCCACAAACGTCAGGATTGGACTTGCATACGTTTACCTTACCAAGAGGACAACTGTATGTTCAGTAGGCGAAAGTGTACAAACGTGACGTCACAATTGTGACATCTATGCATGGTGATGCTTGTGGGAATGTGTCTTAAGAACAGAATTTCTATTTACCCAGATATGAGGAAATAGTATCTTGCTACTGATAATTTGAACTTTATCCAGCAGAATGTTTCACCCCGCTAAACGCAACGGATAAAGTATTCCAAACAGCACCCTGGCTATGGAGTCTCTTAGAATCGGGTACAAGGAGTAAGCGTCTTGTCTTGAATAACAAAGTAAGGGAAATGCGTCTCTATGACAGATGGCATGTAATATCATTCTTGTATCTAAAAAATGAATCATTAAGCAATGAAAATGGGGAAGAGTTCATGCTTTGCACACCAGACAAAGGGAGAACGTTAAAGTGATGTTTATCTCAGGCTTGTAGTTCATGTTTGGTCTGTTGCTGGGAATGCAAAATGAAAACAAGACGCATTCATGAAGAGATAGGTGAAGTGTGAGGTAACAGAAGAGGCCCAGATTTATATCGGTGTATAGCAGATGTGTGCAATGCAGCATAACTCCCTTTCCCTAAATGTTTATGGTTTAAATCCTTACTTCGTTGAACTTTTCTCTCCTTTTAGTCCATTGACATTTTATTAGATGGAAACCAGTGGAAATTAATCCTTTTTTTATAACCTGGATAAGCCCTTGCGAATAAAAAAGGATAACTAGGGATTTTTCTGGCATGATAGAAACAAAATGAGAAACACGTCTGCAATGCCAAGAAAAAGAAGGGGAAGTAGGGAGATAAATCACAGAAAGCTGGCAAATGTTTATTTGTCGTACAGCTGTTTCTCTCACAAACACTAACATGACATGCGAGCTCACGAGTGCACGGTATTGATGCTGTCCTGTCTGAATCTTAGGTCCCAGCTGCTATTTATATTTTATGCATAAGATTGTGTCGGACATTATTACATGTCAAAAGACCGCAATCATAGTTTTATAATTTTTCTTTTCTGTTCATACGGGCTCCGTATTGTTCGAGTATTAGAACAACATTTTTTTACCTAATTTGTACCTTATTATTTTTTTTTTACCTCATTAGAGAGATTAGCTAAAAAAGAGGACGGAGTTTACATCGGGACATTATCCATTAGCAGCTGTCTCAATACAGCGAGACAGTATCCACTAATTACCTAGCGACTTCAATACAGCGAGAACCTTTCCACTAATTATTTTGCTGCCTCAGTACACCTAGATATTATTCATTAATTACCTAAATACAGCAAGACATTATCCATTAACTCCTGAGTGACCTGAGGTCAAAAATGGAAGAACAGTAAACCTTTGCTTTGAGAACGGCAATGATCCAAGGCGAGATTTTATAATTCTGCTTATACTTATCTAACTTTCGAGTTTTAAAAGCGCCATAACATTTAAAGACGAAAATATATATTTCAAATATATAATTATGCGTTGCTTGGTTTCAAACTCATTGCACCCCAACATGTGAGTAGCGTTTATATCTACCTTATATCTATACACACCAGGTGTAATAATTCAATATCGATAACCACAATGTCTTTATGACATTAGCTTTGCTTTAGTTATAATTCAGCTTTATAATTAACATACAGACATTTAATTATTTCAGCACAGCAAAGCATTTTAAGAGCTGCTGCAACAAAACCAACCTGCCAATGAAGCATATTGTATATAAACCATTAATCACATTTTTTCTTTAGCAAGACTTGTTCGGATTTATAAGATGTATTAATAAAAATAACGATTTGTTGAAAGTCGGACTACTATTGTCGATGAGGCTTTGTAGCTTATGAAAAGGATTTTATTTTCAATTCTTGCTACTACTGCGTAGAGTAGTAGAACTACATGATGTCTCTTGTGTTTAGAAGAGACAGTACTGACCAATGATTAGTATTAACCAAAAATACTGAATACACATAAAGTATTATTGTATACATGCGTTTCTCAGCTTCCCATCTCTTCAGCTGCCGAGAAAGCCGAGTGGTATGTGCTGACCATGCCTACCCGGCAGAAAGCTCACGTGACAACTATAGATGGGCTCCAGATTGCAATCAAAGATGTGACACACATCGTCCAGCCAGGATAAACTAAATCAAACAGAAGCTGTCTGAGAGGCTTTCTGTGACATTGATATGACAGAGAAGATGATATCTGACCGGCAGGAGGGGATCAGCTCTCTGTGGCTTTGTCTAGTCTGTGGATGTACGGCGAGTTTTGGTTTCTCCTACTCATCTCTTATGTTTGTTGCGCCCTCTAGTAGCTGGTCAAGTTCATAGAATCAAGAGTGACAAGAAGCTAAAGACAGACAAAAGTTATGTCAGACAAATCATTGTGCTTGTTCCCAGCCTCAGCTGTCTGGTTCTCCACCAGCAAGTCAGCCTTACATCACCTCCCACCACTGGAAGAAAACAAGATCAAAGTCACTCAACATCAATGAGTCATCGTCATCAGAAGTAGTCATCATGCAGTTTGCCAGTGTGGCCTATGTCTGATGAGTTATTAACAATAAGTGTATATTCACGATGACTCATGCACTGGCCTGATGTATATTGTTTAAAACGATGTTTAAAACGCTAACCGTTGCGCCACCGGACCTGCTCGCGCGCGTTCAGTCTAGGAGCAAAAGGTCTGATAACTCGACCCTCAGCTCAAACTTTATAAATTTAACAAACGAAAAGTAATAATGATGTCCGATACTTGATATAAATTATGTACAACGACACATATGTTAAGCTTAAGTCAATATACCACTCTCCAAGCAAGTTTTGGGCAATTGTAACTGCCTGCGATAAGGCCTGTAGCTGTAGCAGGATCATCTGTTTGAAAGGTCAAGAGGGCTTTGGCAGTGTTTGAATATAGTAGGCAGCAGAGGTTTTGGGTGTTAAAACCAGAAGTAAGATCGGCACGACTGACTAAGGTAGGACAGGATAGAGTCGGAAATAAATGTCAAGAGAAAATTGCTAATCGGATAACACGTATTTATTCCTAAAAATTCACGAGACGGTAACACGAAAACAAACATATATATATTGCTTACACAACAATTGTGTACTTTACAATTGATAAGGAACATCATCTGCTGCACGAACGCAGGCGAGACGGAAATTCTGGTAACACTTAAATTGAGTTTCTAGATGAACCGAACTTAGTTTTGATGAAACCTTTACCGAGGCACATCAAGAGCCACAACTCCATTCGAAAGCGCGAGGACTGCAAAGCATAGACATAAAAGTTGATGGCGCTGTTTATAAGTGTGAGTTCGATGTTGAGGCCACTGGCGAGCAGGAAGATGTTAAAGTACTTGCCGTTAGTCGAGAAACCCATTCACCGTGCTTCGCGTGACTCCGATCGCCACGTTAGCGCTGGAGGTCACCACGTAGATGACGCAAACAGTGACGAGCACCTTGACCAGCGCCACCTGGCGATCTGAGAGTGCGCTGGCTTTTGTTGTTGTTGTTTCTGCTGTTGCCCCTTCTGCTTGTGTTGTCGCGCCATGCCATGGCCTTCCTCAGCTGGACGACAGTCACCAGCGTGCACACGCCGACAACAGTGTAGGTGGTGAATGGGATCACAGTCATGTTGATGACGTTGATGACAAAGTTAAAGATCTGCCCATAGCGCAGGTACAGTTCTGTGTCCGTCAGGGCGCGGTACGTCACGTTGTTGGTGACGTTGTAGATGGTGCTGAACGTTGTGTTTCAGCGGGTACGCCATGCAACAAAGCTCCAGCACAACCGCCAGGCCTATGATGATGGCAGCCATAGTTCGGGTTGACAGCAAGGTGGCGGCTTTCATGGGCCAACACACGCAGATACAACGCTCGACGGCGATGACCATCGTCAAACAGCCCGACCAATACATTGTCATCCGGAGCGAGCCGACCTGGTAGTAGGTCAAGAACGCGACCCAGAAGACGTCCGGTTCGGAGAGGAAGTACCCGGCCACGCAAACAGGACCTAAGGAGCAGACCATCACCGAAAAGAGCATGTCGGACAAAGCCAGGGCGAAAAGACAGAGGTTCATTCGATCCCGGAGACCCTGGCGATAAAAAATGATGCAACTGAGGATGTTCCCGGGGACGCCGAGGATGATAAAATGTTGTGGACGTAGCAGCACATTATTCGCTGCACGGCGATAAGCGTCTCGTAGCTGATGACACTCTCTGGATTGTTCCAAGGCGTGACTTTGTTCGGAAGAGAAGCGCGTGGTCGTGGGACTGAGACCGATCTCGGGCTCAGTCGACTCGAAGAGCGAGATTGGAGAACTCGATATCATAGTCCCATTGGTGGACATGTCCACAGTTCTAGAATCTTCGTCAAAGATCATTCCATTCAATTCACGATCGACCTAGGTGGCGCTAAGATAAATCGATGCGCACTATAATTGCTCTACTTGACAAACAGGACCACCAGCAATCTTTCTCACCTACGTACTTTTCTCGCATCACCGAATGTGAGGTTATAACCATTGTTATTTCAATTCATTCTCCTTTCTCTTATTTCTTCGCAAACCTATTTTTTGCCTCTTTACATTTAGAATAATCAAATTTTTGAAACTGGGAAAGTAGTTCACATATAGAAACAAGAGTTGATTTTCACTCAGAGAACTAAACGTGTTTATGATATTAAATAGCACGTGCTATACAAGAGGTCCTACAAGGCGATAAAAAGTCGTACTATTTCTATAAGTGAGCTGAAGCAGTTCTTGCTAACGCCAATATTGCAAATTCTTAAAATCCTATGAAAGCTCTGCAAATTCTCACGATTTTGTAAAATATATTGGAAAAATTATTTTTAATGGCAACACGAGCACATAGTGAAAATTGCCGGACATAAAGTATAAAGTATCACAAAAACATATTTTAGTCGTATTTTTATAATGAAGAGGCACGATATATTTTTTTTTATTCTTACTTGGATTTGTCGAGAAAACAGGAAGGAACGAAGGGTTAATATTTCTAAAAATAGCGTCGTGTTGTTCTTTAACAGTAGCTTAGTATTATCAATTTATAAACATTTACAGAAAAACTATTTCATATAAGCGTTAAAACGTATAAAAACATAACTGTAAACCAAACAGAACCAAATCAATCTGACAAATATATTACTGAAAAATAAGATTTCATATGAATGAAAAAATAGCTCTTCCGTTGTGGTCTCTCAGTTCATTTCACCGTCTTCTCTAAAACTATTTTTCTTAGTTTAAGCATAGTCCCCAGAATTTTTCAACAAATATCTGTCAGCTACTCTAACTACACTGACTCGTTGTAACAGTATCCAGAATTCCATCTGTCAACTGAGCTCCCCACGGCAGGGGAAGTAACTCGCCAAGGAAGGTAACTTTGCTTAGCAGTCATCGCAAATACAGTCGCTTGGTAGTGAAGGGAGGTCGCTTCATGGCAGACAACATCAGAAGACTGTTCACCGAGCCTAGTGTAGTTGTTGACTATAAACTCGTGTTCTTGACCTCATCAATGATGAAGGTCTCTTACAGTGTCATGCACAGTGGCGTCTGGAAACGATTTATTGTGTCTTAAATCTCACATCACCTGCGAAAGACTAAAAAAAAATGATTAATGTTAATGTGGGAGCCGATTACCCGAGATACAGGGCTAAACATGAGATGCTCCAAAGTGTGGGCTTCAGACAGCGCGATCTGTCATTTTGCCGGACCCTTCACTCGGCTATATTTTCACCATCACGAGTCCGACAACAGTTTGTTGTGGTCTTGTATTCTCAGCTAGCGGAAAAAAATGAAGGTTTAAAAAAAAAATGAAAATCCAAGAAAAATATGGCCGACACAAATGTTTGTCTTAAATGTATTCACTTTTTCTTTTTCTGTTGAAGCTGTTGTGACCCGATGACCTATGAATCTGCTGGATATCTGAAAGGCGGCCAGTTTGTTCTGAATATAGTTACTTATTTAACCACACATTTTAAGTATGTCTGATGGTACACATACCATAATGTGCCCTTTTGGTTCAAGTACCACATCAAATTCCCTTTTTTTTTTTTTTTTTTTTTTGTCTTATGTTGTAATTAAGAATCTAAACTATCTTATTGTCTGTTTCTGGGGAAATCTGAAACAGTTTACAATTATCTGGTGTAATGAATTAAGTTCTGTGATTAATAACAGGAATTTCAATTCACGACTTTTTAACAATGCAGCAGAGCTGCGATAAACAAAGCAACAGAGTTTATTGAAACTCCTTGCTAGCAAATCACATGTTTTTCCATGGAATTTCCCACGGCGGGACTTTTCAGGTCTCCACACTAACAGCATGTACAGTTATTCAGCTTTCTCAATTCAGACAGCCAGCAGCAAAAGTTACTCGATGTTCTCATCGGAGATAGAGTTCTTGAGCCAAGCTATTTATCAGCATCCAGTAGCCCCGCAATCAGCACCGCTTACCTTCTCACATCTCCAAGATATTTCTTTTTTTTTTTTGTGGGGGGAGCAAACTGATGTCTATGAGTTGTAACAGAATCAGATAGGTGTCGTTTTCCACATGTTGATATACACTCTTCCTAGAGTCAAAGCTTCGCTGTTTGATGTCAAAACTCCAGTATTTTCAAATATGGATACTTTTGACTTCGACATTTGCCAAAATCTTAACAAGTTAAATAAGTCCGCATTGAACACTCGTCTCAACGTTCGAATGTCGTGTAGAGGATTCTCCAACTTTAGAAACCTGTCACAGTCTCACAGATTCGTCTCCAACGTAAGAGTACTAGGAGTGTCCCAGGAATAAATCGAGAATGGGCAGTCTTTTAAACAATTCCTTGCTTGCTTCTGTGCTGGTATTTTTAAAACACACACACACACAAAACACACACACACGGCGGGGGAGGGTTATGGTAGGGCAGTCAAACATACACAGGTACGCATACATCAGCTCAATAGACACCCACACTATCTCGAATGCATTCCTTCAGTGAAACAAAGGGAACGTGCATAATAACAATAAGCATCTTGTGAAAATAGTAATTATCACAATTTTCAGCATTAAAATAATCAGAGCTAACGAGTGTTTTATTTTTAAGGCCATCAGGACTCTTTTTACAGCGCTGAAGTTTGTTTCAGACATTATACAAGACAAATTTTCTCGCACTTTTTTTTCAAAAAAAATATGGTAAGAACGATTACTGGAATATAAAACTGTCGTGTTGATAATACAGAAATGTTTGAGGTGTCGATAACTTTATTGCCTTTAATTTCCGTACAAGTCTTATTTCCTTGAAGGTTTTATTTGATGAACATTTTGTCATGATTAAGTGAATCAACGGCACAATATTTATTTGCTTTAAATATTTTATAAAAAAAAATAAGTTACGAACTGAAATATAAGTGAATTGATCAATTTTATGTCTTGAGCTATATTTTCGCCTCGACTTTTTGCTTGGTAATTGTCAAATTATTCACTGTTTGCCGGGCGTAATTGGGTGACAAAACTATTGACAAGGGCGACAAGGCTGATGACTACTAATTTGTGGACACGTTTTCGAGTTACCTACACTGATTGCTTCCTAGTCGATGTTACATGTTTCAGAGACCCATTCAGCTTAAAGCACTGATTTGAAAAGAAAGGATAGATACACCATGGTAAGTTCTGCTTGCAGATGACTAGCTGCTACATCGGAACTCGTCAGCTGAGACCATCAGTACTCGTGCGATGCCCTGCCCTGTATTTTTCCGAAATTGTCCAATGTTGAACATATTTTGTTTTTAGCTGCTTTATCATTTTTGAGGATTCAGATGTCAATCTTCTTATGCTTCTTTCTTTTTGGTGCAATACCAATGGATGCGCGATTGCTTTAGCGAGTTCCGTTACAGAGTATACAGGGACCGTGGGTATGAAGCGAGGGTTACGCGTTGGCCTGGGACAACATGGGGAACCTAAGGAAAAGCGTTTTGTTTCCCAAGTTATAAAGCGATGTCCAGACCCCGCGGACATTACTTCATATTTCTTTACCCTATGACATCTTTGTCACCGCTTTACAAGTACTGGCCCCAGGGGTAAAACATCATCTGCGGGTCTGAACATCGCTTTATAACTTCGGAAACAAGATTCTAGTCCTTAAGTTCCCCATGCTGTTTCAGGGCAAAGGGCAATAACTTCGGTCCTAGGAGGTTTACGAGAATAGTGTTAACAAGTGGCTTTATCACATTTGTAATCAAGCACAGCAGTCAACATACATGTATTTTTAGAGTAAATAATAGAGACAACTTTATAGCGCATTTTCTATCCACCTATGGGAGCGCAAAGTGCTGTAACGTGTTACACTTGGGCTGACAATGTTTGCTGATGCACGAGAGTATTTAAAAACATTCGTAAGTGCAGCTCTCGAAACTTCCAGCTGTGACTGTTGCAAGTAAAACGAATTGCTTTGTGGATTAATAAAGTTGTATTTATTGTATGACTGTTTGATGTCCAAGTGTGGTTATCGGACAGGTCTAACTCGTCTGCAAAGCTCGAAGAAATAAAAATAAAAGAAGAAAAACTTGACGATGGTCGGCGTGTTTGAACGGGTGATCACGAGTGGCGTGATTCACACAAGAAAAAAAAGTTGAAACGAAAGTTATTCTTTAATTAGTCTCCATTATGTTTAGTTATTTATCATTTTATTATAGGTTTTCCTGTTCCTGTTTTTTTACAAATGGCATATGAAGACTGCGAGTAAAAAAATAAATAAGTGCTGCTGGAAAAAAAAAACAATCCATGAAGTAAATCCACCGCTGCAATCAAGCACAACAACTGTGATCACAAAATAGTTCAAAGGACAAACAAACAGGAGATCGTGGGACGCCCAGCTTGTAAGGCAAGCGAGAGGGTGGAGGAGTCGGACAATCAGTTGATTAGGTTCGTATGATGTGGTGCAACGACCACAACACGGGAAAAACAAAAACAAAATAAACAGGTACGAAAAAACAAACTGTAACAAGAGCGGAGCGGTGGGGATGTGGAGAAATGTTGGGCTCCTAGACAAAAACCTGAGCAGTAAGCAAAGCAAGGTGGGGGGCAGGGAGTCATCTCGGCGATCAGCGGTAAAATTCTTGTAAGTTATATATGTCAGACACATCATTGTGCTTGTTCCCAATGTCAGCTGTCTGATTGTCCACCAGCAAGTCTGCCTTACATCACCTCCCCACCACTGGAGAAAACAAGGTGAAGGTCACTCTCAACATCAGTGAGTCATCGTCATCAGAAGTGGTCATCGTGCAGTTTGCCAGTGTGACTGACTGATGAGTTATTAACAATAAGTGTGATATTCACGATGAAATCATGCACTGGCCTGTTGTATATTAATTAAAACGGTGTGTGGGAATAGTACTACCGAATAGTGTATATTGCATACATCTTAAAATATATAATGTATGTCATACAACGACACATATATTAAACTTAAGTCAATATACCGCTCTCCACACACAAGCAAGTTTTTGGGCAATTGTAACTGCCTGCGAAAAGGCCTGTAGCTGTAGCAGGATCATCAGTTAGAAGGGTCAACGAGGGCTTTGGCAGTGTTTGAATCTACGAGGCAGAAGTGATGTCGGCACGACTGACGAAGGGTAGGACAGGATAGAGTCGGAAATAAATGTCAGGCGAAAATCGCTAATCGGATAACACGTATTTATTCCTAAAAATTCAAGAGACTGTAACATGAAAACAAACATATATATATATTGCTTACACAACAATTGTGTACTTGTAAAATCCATAAGTGAACATCATCTGCTGCACGAACGCAGGCGAGACGGAAATTCTGGTAACACGTAAATTGAGTTTCTAGACTGACCGAACTTAGCTTTGTTGCAGCATTTGCCGAGGCATACAAAGCGCCACAACTCCATTCGAAAGCGCGAGGACTGCGAAGCGTATACATAAAAGTTGATGGAACTGTTTATAAGTGAGAGTTCGATGTTGAGGCCACTGGCGAGCAGGTAGATGTTAAAGTACTTGCCGTTAGTCGAGAACCCATTCACCAGGACCCGCGTGACTCCGATCGCCACGCTGGCGCTGCAGGTCACCACGTAGATGAAGCAAACAGTGACGAGCACTTGACCAGCGCCACCTGGCGAGCTGTGAGTGCGCTGTGGCTTTTGTTGTTGTTGTTGTTGTTGCTGCTGTTGTTTTTTCTGCTGTTGCCCCTTCTGCTGGTGTTGTCGCGCCATGCCATGGCCTTCCTCAGCTTGACGACAGTCACCAGCGTGCACACGCCGACAACAGTGAAGGTGGTGAATGGGATCACAGTCATGTTGACGACGTTGATGACAAAGTTAAAGACCTGTCCATAGCGCAGGTACAGTTCTGTGTCCGTCAGAACGCGGTACGTCACATTGTTGGTGACGTTGTGGATGGTGCTGACGTTGTGCTTTCAGCGGATACGCCAGACAGCAAAGTTCCAGCACAACCGCCAGACCTATGATGATGGCAGCCATAGTTCGGGTTGACAGCAAGGTGGCGGCTTTCATGGGCCAACACACGCAGATACAACGCTCGACGGCGATGACCATCGTCAAACAGCCCGACCAATACATTGTCATCCGGAACATGCCACTCTGGTAGTAGGTTAAGGTCGCGAATCCAGAAGACGTCCGGTTCGGAGAGGAAGTACCCGGCCACGCACACAGGACCTGTGGAGCAGACCATCACCGCAAAGAGCATGTCGGACAACGCCAGGGAGAAGAGACAGAGGTTCATGCGATCTCGGAGACCCTGGCGATAAAAAACGATGCAGCTGAGGATGTTCCCGGGTACGCCGAAGACGATGAAAATGTTGTGGACGTAGCAGCACATTATTCGCTGCACTGCAAGAAGCGTCCAGTAGCTGATGACACTGTCTGGATTGTTCCAAGGCGTGACTTTATTCGACGAGAAGCGCGTGGTCGTGGGACTGAGACCGATCTCAGGCTCAGTCGACTCGAAGAGCGAGATTGGAGAACTCGATATCATAGTTCCATTGGTGCTCATGTCCACAGTTCTAGAATCTACGTCTATGGTCATTCTCCTAATTTTCCCATTTCTTCGCAAACCTATTTCTTTGCCTCTCCTTTACATTTAGAATATTCAATTTTTGCAGCTTGAAAAAGTAGTTCACATCTAGAAACAAGAGTTAATTTTCACTCAGAAAACTAAATGTAGTTCTTATGATATTAAATAGCACGTGTTACAAGAGGGCCTACAAGTGCGATAGAAAGTCGTACTATTTCTATAAGTGAGCTGAATCAGTTCTTGCTAACGCCAATATTGCAACTTCTTAAAATCCTATGAAAGCTCTGCAAATTCTCACGATTTTGTAAAATATATTCGAAAAATTATTTTTAAGGGCAACACGAGCACAAGTGAAAATCGCAGGACATATAGTATACAGTATAAAGTATCACAAAAACACATTCTAGTCGTATTCCATAATGAAGAGGCACGAAAAATATTATATTAATTTGTTTTAATCACACCTGAATTTGTCGAGAAAAAAGGAAGGAACGAAAGGGTAATATTTCTAAAAATAGCGTCGTCTACATGAGCTGAATTTAAGAGGAAAAAAAGAGGCAATTCTTGGAAAAGCAAAATGACCAGAGAACACTGTAACAGTGTTGCTGAATGTTCTATTCCCGAGCGATATTTCTTCATCTGACTTGAAGACAAGCATAGATTTGCTGGACTCGCTGTGACAAATACTACATACAACGAAACTCTCCAGCGTAGGAGAGTAATTTTCTTCTACCTTCCAAGTAGCAGGTAAGAATGCCGATGTTTGAAGACATATCTTGAAAATTAAGCGTTATTATATATATACTCATATTTTGGGATAATTTTAAAATGAACTTAACCCAAACATAAAGAAAAAATGTTGCACTCGTGTTGCCCTTTAACAGTAGTTTAGTATCATCAATTTATAAACATTTATAGAAAAAAAGTATTTCATATAAGCGTTAAAACGTATAAAAACATAACTGTAAAGCCAAACAGAACCAAATCAATCTGTCAAATATGTGACTGAAAAAACACGATTGCATCTGAATGAAAAAAATAGCTCTTCCTTTGTGGTCTCTCAGTTCGTTTCACCGTCTTCTCTAAAACTATTTTTCTTAGTTTAAGCATAGTCCCCAGAATTTTTCATGCAAATATCTGTCAGCTGAGCTCCACACGCAAGGGGAAGTAACTCGCCGAGGGAGGTAACTTTTCTTAGCAGTCATCGCAAAGACAGTCGCGTGGGCGTGAAAGAAGGTTGCTTCATGTCTGACGACATCACAAGCCTGTTCACCGAGGCTAAGAAAACCAAACAACTGTTTCGCAAAGTTATCTCTCGGTGATTAAGTCTGATGAAATTGTTCGTTGCTGTTAAGGTAGAAGATTGCTATAATCAAAGGTCAAGCTTGACGTGAAAATGTCATCCTTCGATTACTTTCTCAGAGGAGTGTAGTTGTTGACTATAAACTCGTGTTCTTGTCCTCATCAATGATGTCCTTCTCTTAACCCAGTGTCATGCACAGTGGCGTCTGGAAACTATTTACTGTGTCTTAATCTCACGCCACCTGCGGAAGACAAAAAAGATTATTAATGTTAATGTGGGAGCTGATTACCCGAGATACAGGGCTAAACATGAGATGCTCCAAAGTGTGGGCTTCAGACAGCGCGATCTGTCATATTGCCGGACCCTTCACTCGGCTGTATTTTCACCCTCACTGAGTCCGATAGAGGCAACAGTTTGTTGTGGTCTTGTACTCTCAGCTAGCGAAGGTTAAAATAAAAATAAACATAAAAAAAAAAAATGGTCCACACAAGTATTTGTCTTAAATGTATTCACTTTTTTTTTCTCTGTTGAAGCTGTTGGGACCTGATGACCTTTGAATCTGCTGGATACCTAAAAGGTGTCCAGTTCGTTCTGAACGGATGTATATAATTACTTATTTAACCACACATTTTAATTATGTCTGATGGTACACATACCATAATGTGCCCTTTATTCAAGCAACACATCAAGCTCACTTTTGGGTTTTTTTTTTTTCTTTTTTGCTGCCAAGATTTAGTTGTGTTTGTTTTTTTTATTTTTGTTTATTTTTTTTTACGTTGTAATTAAGAATCTAAACTATCTTATTATCTGTTTCTGGAAAAGACCTGAAACAGTTTACCATTGTCTGACGTAACAATTTAAGTTATGGGATTAAAAACAGGAATTTCAATTCACGACTTTTAACAATGCAGCAGAGCTGTGATAAACAGCAACAGTTTTTTTGTTGAAACTCCTTGCTTAGCAAATCACATGTTTTTCCCTGGAATTTCCCACGGCGGGACTTTTCAGGTCTCCACACTAACAGCATGTACAATTATTCACCTTTCTGAATTCAGACAGCCAGCAGCGCAAAAGTCACTCGATATCTCATCGGAGATACAGTTCTTGAGCCAAGCTATTTATCAGCTATTTCTCCGTACCAGCCGTCACGTAGCCTGCGCTCAGGCTCCCAGTCAAGCAGCAGCCATTATATACGTTTCCCATCGGACAACACTGCGCATCAAAGTCAAAAAGTCTGATAATGCAAATTTTAGGGACGTTTCCCATGGATTCCCATGGATTCCCATTCCTATGGACAACACTGGGACAGGGCCTTCAAAAAGCGGCCACCTAAGCTGTGGAATGCTCTGCCATCGTCATTTCGCAAAACTGAAAACCCATGGACACACTTCTGTCCATTTTTTTTTTTTTTTTTACTTTTCCTGTGTTTAGTTCACTTATTTGTTCTTTTTGCGCAATGAGCATTCTTCGGAATGGATACCTGCGCATTACAAATCGACATCATCATCATCATCATCATTATCATCATCATCAGCAGCAGCATCCAGTAGCTCCACAATGAGCACAGCTTATACCTTCTCACATCTCCAAGATTTTTTTTTTTCGGGGGGTGGGGATACTGGTGTCTATGAGTTGTAACATCGCCAGTATTGTCAAGATACCTTTGACTTCGACCTTTGCCAAAATCTTAACAAGTAAAGAAACTCCGCATTGATGTTAGGAACAGGTGGTTAGGAATAGGTAGGCAGGGATTGTCGCCCTTACCCGTTGTGTGAGCTAGGTTGCTGCGTCGTGGTTTGGCGTCATAACCCGACGTCATAATATGACGCAATTTTAGATTTTACTAGAGAGAAAAGAAATTGGAAGAGAGCAGACGACAGAGAGAGGGAAGACGCGGCAAACTCAGGGAGAGGACATGGGGAACCTCAGGAAAAGCGTCTTGTTTCCCAAGTTACAAAGCGATGTGCAGACCCCGCGGACTCTGCATCATGTTTCTCTACCCTATGACACCTTTGTCACTGCGTTATAAGTACGGCCCCAGGGGTAAAACATCATCTGCGGGGTCTGGACATCGCTTTGTAACTTCGTAAACAAGATGCTTATCCCCATGCTGCTTCAGGGCAAAGGTCAATAACTACGGCCCTAGGATATTTAGAGAATTGTGTTAAAAAGTAAAGTGGCTTTATCACATTTGTAGTCAAGCGCAGTAGTCAACATACATTGAGCAGTAAGCAAAGCGAGGTTGGGTGCCATCTTGGCGATGAGCGGTAAAGTTCTTGCAACGAAAAACTTTTGCTGAGACAGCGGGAAACCATCGATTTGAAGGACGTTCAAGAAGGTTTTCGTGCCAACATGTAATAGGATTTGAGGTAACTGTGCCATGTTTATTTAACTACTATTATTAACTGTCGAAACGTGTGGACTTTGGTTAGCTAGACTTCTTAAGACTATGTGTCCTTCAAAAATAGTTCGTGAAAGGATCCCCTTTGAAAGAAAATATTTCACTGAAAAGAATGAAACAGGGGAATTTTTTTCCAAACAATGATTATACTGGTATTTCATCACCCTTCATTTCCAGTACACTTCAAACCACTTGACTATTAATATTTTCTTAAATGTGCACACGGGCTATTGCACTCTTCTCAGACCTGTCTTTTTCCTACATGTACCCAGACAGTCGAATGATGGATTAGACGCACAGCTGAAACATCTTCCCTAATTCTCCTCCTTTTCCTCATTTCAGGAGGTATTCCATCTGGCAGAAACGATGGGAAATGTCTGTTGTCTAGGATCCGCAGTGGTTACATTGATTTGAATATAATGAGCGGTCTGACCATTTGCAATGAAAATTTGATTGAATTTTAGGTCCGTAAACGGGAACAAAGCTTTGCGCGCACGTTGCCATGGAAAATGCTTCCCTGCAGCTAATGTATATCAACGCCGAGAAGCTTGGAGAGGAGGTGAAAAAAGAAGTTGGCGGCTTCGACCGAAACTACCTCACATGTTAGCTGCACATAGGCACGGTTATATATTCAAATTAACTCCTATGTTTGTTGTACTGGTCTCAAGTCTTTAATTTTGATGAGAGGCTGTAGATGGGACATAGCTTTCGATTGAAATTAATACCTGAGCTTTGTTGAACACGTTCCAAGTCGTTGTTGACTACCTGATCGGCTCGTCCTACTAAGCACCGGATGTAGCCCACAAAAGGTTGTAGACTCCAACAATCGTTTTAAAAGGTAGAGACCTTGGGGCCCAGAGGTAACTGAGTACCGCGCACGCGGGTATTGGCGTCCTCAGACATTAAGAGATTACCCAGTCGGTGACATTACTGATTAGCCCAACATGACTGGACAAGAGAGAATGTGGCCCTACTTCCTTTCCCACGAAACAGTCATATACCGTAATGAAAATGTGTCGAACACCCGAGATCACAACATTGCATTAATGAAAATCGCAATCTGTCAAGCTGTCCTCGCAGAAAATTCCACTTTGCTGATTGTGATTTTAGGAAATACAAGTAAATATCGTGATTTTTTTAAATACCAATAAACAGGGGGATTGAGATAGTACACAAGGCCGACAGATGACTAGATTTATTACTTCCGTTCGCACTGACAGCAAGCTATATAAATTTTGCGGGGGAAAAAAATCGTATGAAACATTAAAATCGAAAGTTCTCGGGAACAGCACAGCCTAAGCTGTTTACTGACTAATCAGAATATTAGGCGAGTCAAAGATTTTACTAGTCACACAGGACAGGTAGCGATCTACCTTCATTTTAAAAGAAAACATTTGGTTTGGTGACATAGTACATGCTGGCAAACAACATCAGAAACGTGTGGGATGCTCAGGGAAAGGATTGGATCAGCCTTACAACACTGTAGCTAGTTGTGGGGGTCGAGGTGGGAGGAGACTACACACAGACACACTTCCAAACCAAAAAACTTCACTCTGTTACATTAAGGTACGGTGATTTCGTCAAGAATTCAAATTCAGTTTCACACGCATCCCACTAATTGTAGAAAAAAATACTTATTTTAAATACATCTTAAAAAATAAACAGTTGTGTTCAATTATTAGCCAAACTTTCTTATAGAGTTACAGTAGTGCGTCATAGGTCAAGCCTACTGAATAGAGGAGAGCGAGGTTCGGGCATTATGCTGTTAATGAGCTGCCTTTAATAAACTGGATGATAGGAATATTTTAGTAACTGCTGCTGTACGCCATTTTTGTCATAGACGTCGAGTGTTTCTCTACCAGAAAGCTGTACCTAGTTATTAACTATTACTAGCCGTGGATAAACGGCCGTGGATGAAGGACTAAAAACTTTCTGTGAACGTGTACTCACGAAGTAACCAGTTGTTGAAGGTTCATGTCTTGATAAACACACTTTGAAGACTGTTGAAGGGGTATCCACATGTATGAACATCGTCGCTCTGGAATCGCACTATATATATATATCCCGACTCTTAAAAAAAGAGCAACTGCCGCCTCGAGGGGTTGACGTTTATCACTCAGGTCTGCACTTCTCTGTAGCTGACGAAGCTAGAGATTTTGGAGAACCTTTAGTCTCTGACTACCCAGAAACTGTACCTGTACCCGGCCCGCACGCAAATTTCACAGTCACTCGTTCAGCACGCGCAGCCCGACCTTTCCGCCATGTGCTACACAGCTTTCGTATCCAAAAAGAGACGCTATACCACCTGTCCTCAAAAATACATAATACTTTCAGCAAGAATTCTATCTAAAGTCCTTTCCCCACGGTTCTTAATTTTATATACTATTTACATCATAGAAGTCAGAATGAAAGCCGTGCTTATTAAGCCGTATCAAAAACATAGCTTAGTCAACGATGGTTCTTACACCAACGTCTTTTGACACGCATAATGACATGCAAAAGCAATTTACAAACCATTTGAAATTAGCTGACACTTTGGAAAATCACTACAACTATCTGTCATAGCAAAACATATGTCGACATGGAACGAAGATTCTGTAGTTGCTTAATTCTGCCACAAGGCACCTGAATACCGTATGTGTGTGCGAGCGCGCGTGTACTGTGCAGTTGTTTAGTAAACCTCTGGAACAAATAAAGCTTTATTGTACAAGGGGAAAGATGGGCATTTACAATGCATATTTAAGTATTTTATTATGCGTTTTCGCAATATATATATATATCTTTAATCTTTAACCAAAAGAAAAGGAAAAGAGTGTCTGCTACGGCAGCGGCCATTGTGCAAGATGTGCAGCAATAAATGTCTATTTTCTGATTGGCCAATATTTTAAGTGTGATGCTCCCCAGTCCTCCATGTTTTTACATCGTGCCGCAAATAATCCCAATGTCAAGTAATTTTCGCACCAACCATGCAATTCTACAGGCGATAACTTTACACCATTCGATTTAAATGTGTAACAGGATATTTTCCCTCAGAAGATTCTTGTCGCGTGCATCACGTGACACTGTGAACGATGGAAGCTCCTGTGCAGCGATCTACGGGTCTGAAAGCATCAAAAGCCTGAGCTGCTATGCAACAAAAGAAAAGATCAAAAGAACAGACAACAGCGCAGTGCCCGTCCACTGTGATGTTATCCACATGGGCGATAGCCTGATGGTCTTCCGGCATCGATTTCATTAATCGTTGTCAGTCAGAGGACGAGGCCGACAGTTGAGGCTAAAATCAACAAGGACGACAGCCATTAATTTGTTCTCATCTGCATATCATTTTATTTATTTTTGCAGGCTCCTGTCCGGTTTATTTCTCTAAACTACATTCCAGCCAGACTACTCCGTTCTTCTGATTACCATCGCTATCCCTGTCACCAAAACAACCTTACTGTTCGTTCCATGATTCCTTTGTGATCTATGTTTTGTATTCATCATCATCATCATCATCATCAGTTTTAGAGTAATTGAGAAGAAAGTATTGAACTAGGACGGGCTAGTACTTACAGGAAAAGACGTGGCTTCTGCACGGACCGCTGAAGTACATCTGAGTCCACTTTCTCTTTCTCACTTTCCCTGTTTCTCTTTATTTCTTTTAAGTTCTATTCAGAAATCAGAAGTAGCTCAACTGTTTGTCATTGTTCATAGATGCTTCTATCCATGTGTTACTCCGGACGACCAGCACTGGCAGACCTTCAATCGCGGCACCAGGAATGAATGTGAGGTAAGCACCGTTTGTTCTTTGAGTGCTCGCAATGGAGTGTCATTGGATTCTAGAGAAAAAGTTTTTTACCGGCAAATAATAGACGGAAAACAATTTCTGTGGAATGAAAATGTGTGTATTAACATTTGATCTACATTGGGCTGAGCAGTCACTGTGCGTGCCCAAAGGAAAATGAACGTGACTGTAGCCCGGCGCCAACGCTGGGCCATTGTTGGATCACGTGACCGAGACACCTCTCCGGTGTCTCTGTAAATCCTTGGCGTTAACATTAAGTTGCTAGCAGACACGCTCACGACGCATAATAACAAAGGGAAAAGCCATATGAAATGGTGATTGGGAAAAAGAAGGCAAGGGACATTAAACAGGAGATTGTCATCGACAGAAAAAAAGTCCCCGCAGTACTTCCCCACTCCAAATAAATAAATAAAATAACTCATTCCTATGGTAATAAAAGATAAAATAACTCGTAGTGTACAAGGGACCTGACTGTCTGTACTAATACTAGATAGCCGAGACGCAAGCTAAAAGTAGAGTCACAGTAAGCCCTGTGAAAGTGTATAGAGACACTAAAGTCTGACATACTTCTCCTGCCGGCCTCCACACCTGCCAGGTGGCACACAGGTGCTCATGATTGTGGTGATTGTAAACTGGAATATTGTGATGGGGATATCTACGATTTATTGTACTAGTATGGCCAAATTTTCCACTGTTTCTATCGCTGAATGATCTGAAAATATTCCCCAGTGTATTATAATAAAATTAACGACAAAGGTTATATTTTACTTTGTTTACCTGACAATGAAAATCACAGAAAAAGTTACATGCTCCAGTGTAGGATTGTGTAATACATTAACATTAAAGAAAATATTTTCCGCAGTGTACACTCTGGTATATTATAATGAAATTAATAATAAGCGTTTTCTTTTTGTTTACCTTCTAGTGAAGTTAATGCCAAATATTCTCCAGTATTTTTCTCAAGTCTTGGGATTAAGAAGGATTGATATATTCTCCCACTGCAGATAAACCAGCATGTTATCAATAAAGTTATTTCATGTTTAATCGTTGTTGGAACATTAGTAGCAGTCAAACTAGTAGCATAGGTGGAGGTATCTAAGCAAGGAATTGTGGTTAACAGTATCACCACATTGTTAAAAATATACTATCACACCCGAGTAATTGAAAACCTTTGTCTTAACAAATTCGGTTGCTCCTTTGTAACTTAATGTAGAAAGGAAAAACATGATATTTTATTAATCTGTAAGCCTTACAAAATCATTTGTTTACCTTTTGATCGATCAGATCTTGCTTTGCATACGCTGTTCTAGGCGTACCAAACATACATCATTTTACATCACCTTACCTCAATCACACTTTACTGGTTTATATCACACATCGTTCAATTTTACAACCATTCAAAAATAATTCTCTACCAGCTTACACATTTTGTTCTACATCACAATCTACCCTACATCGTTTTATATCATCGCAATATAAATAAAGTAGTCTTAAATCCCTGCTTACCTTACACATATCGTTCTACTTCAAATCTTTGGAACCGGCAATGGTGAGAAAGCAGGCCTCCCCAGAAAAATGAGGCAGAGAAGGAAGTCTCTGTGCATTGTTTCCTTTCATATTGGACGTCCATTTGTCGGAGGCCGATCTTTACTCTGTAATTTGGAATCGATTGGGCTTCACCTCCAATCCAACTCTTCCCACCCTTCTCACCTTCCTCCCTTTAGTTCCTTCTCTTCGGGACTTCGCTCAAGTAGCGCGTTAAGGCAATCTCGGTCTCGTAAGGTGAGAGCAGGCGAGAAAATCTTCTAAATCTCCCTCTTACTGCAGGCTGCACACTTGTCAAAGAGCAAAACCTGGGGCCAGCTGCATGAGCCACACTCTAAGTCTAAGTCGCCTCCATCCATGCATTCAGCCCGACGGCTATGTGCGACTGAGAAAAGCTTGGCTGGCGACCCCCGAGCTCTGTCGTGACCAAGATTGCGAAGAGGACAGAGTAATGGACGCTGACCTATAGCCACTGACAAATCAAACGAATTTCAACGTGTCCTTCACTCACGGTCCTGGTTCAACTTGTGCTCTTGTGTCACAAATCCAGACCCAAGGATTTTTAGAAACACGATAACTTACACTCGTGTAGCGGATCACCTAACACCGGACATAATGCCGGCCTTGTTCGCAGCTTTAGCAGTTCCAGAAATAACACTTTCATGTTTCTGTCTTTGTTGCTGGATTCTGTCCAGTGAGCATTTTGAGGACTTTGTTTTATCCCCTATCACGAAACCTGCAAATTTTATGATCCTATAACTGATTTAAAGCGGATCGAAAAACTGGATAGTGTTTTGCGAGAAACAATAGTTATGATAAAATGTGAACGGAGTGAACTTTACGCCAAAACGTTACGCATGACAAATCAAATACTGTCGACCGTTAGAAAGTCGAAAACATTTCACTGATGGTAATTGTCGCCAACTCTTCAAAAAAGCCACGCACAATACAAAGAAACCAAACCACCTAATGCAGTGTATACAAAATAAAGAAACACCAGCAATAAAATCATCATGAGTTTTTTTAAAGGCCAATGAGATTTTTATTTTCGCTTCTTGTTTGCTCTTCACAGTTTTTAGCTTTTGTCGCTATATTGTGCCATTGTGCTGAGCTGAGATGGACCGCTAGCTTAGGTAGCAGAGCTCTTGTCCGGGGTTAGTGTGGACTGTGAGCTCTTCGGTTCAGATGGCTGGCCCCGAGAAAAGTAACATCTCACTCGATATCCCAAAAATCCCCAAACTATTTTTAAATATCTTTTTAATAATTCGACCTTGTCCCGTTTTAAGTGAAATAATTTTTTGGCATGATGTTATTTCACGATAACTGCACTTAACGTGCTAGACTTTGCAGCAGTCCCTTCCTCCCTCTACACAGAATCATAGTATTTTTCTTTCTTCTACAAATGACCAATCACGAAAACACGCAGTTTAGCGTCCCAGAACTAACAACCTCTTTTAAGAAAACAGTGGGTTCAGACTCTCCGGTCCCTCACAAGGGACAAGACCAATTTCCAAGTCTCTCAGACCATTACGCAAGAACAGGAGGACCGCCGATGTGCCAGGCTTTGGCTCGATTGACCACACAAAGCTGTTTTGTGCTTGTCAATACTTGGCAGCATAGAAGCAAAGTCTTGAAGGGTTATCGCTTTTAGCTTGTTCGCGACATCTCTACTGTGAGAAGAAGCAGATGCTGCTTCTAATATGAGTGCTAAATGACCAGTGGTCAAATTCAGTCAGCAGTCGACGTTGCACGTGCAAGGTGACAACTACGATCCCGTGCGCACCTTTCCTTCAACCCTTGCCCCCCACTCCCGGCCTTTTATATCATCTGATGATATTATGTCCAACACTTTCTTCTCATGGTCTTCTTCTTTGGAGGGATGGTTTGGAAAAGCAGATCGAATCATGCCTTGAATGAGATGTCGTCGGTGATGATTTTGACGATGCCGAGCACCAAGAACAGATACTCCTCCAATCAAAGTAATGATTTTCACAATCCACACGGCAGTGACCTTCACAGTCACCATGGCAGTGTATCCCAGTGATGGCTCTACCACAGCAAATTAATTTCTTAACGTCCTTTTTCGCAGTCCAGTAACACGAGTCAGTTTTGGAGGACTCTCCGGACAGGAGTAAGTCTATACTTGTCTCTGCCGCGAAGACAATGCGTTTGTTTTAATGACATATCGATCAGATCAACGCAATGGGTGTGATCGTTTTTCCTTTACTCACTTTGTTCTTTCTTCTTTTTCTTTTTTCTTCTTTTTTCGGAAGCAATCAAACATGCATGCTTAATTTTATGAATGCAGCTCAGGTTGAAAGCAGTTTTGTGTGCAAGCCTATTGCTACCTCCGCTTCTACGTGAAACCCAGGTCCATCGTGAACCCAGCTGTACGGGGAAACCCTGCTGCTGGCTGTCCACATCATTGTTTCTGGGTTGTCTGCGAGCGAAAGTGTGAAGTATTGGTATGTTGGCGACTGGCCTCGGGAAAGCTGTACCTGCTTTCCCTGACCATTACCTGACTTTCGGAGTCTGGCTGTCAGTTCACAACACGGGTATTCTGAACCGGCTAAAGGCCTGCAGTCTGTGAGTGGGAAGGTCCGGTGACATTAACAGTAAGACGATCGTCAACAACAACAAAACTATAAAACCTGAGGATCGTTGTACACAGGTTCAAATCCCATCCCGCTACTCATTTTTAAATATTTTCGGATATGGCACTCATGTACAGACTAACATGCAAGTGAGTTCAACGGATAACCCTGCGCAAGACACCAACAGCCAGCAAACTGTATGCGACAAACTATAGATAATTATAGATAATTAGTGGGCAAGGTTGCATCACACGCTCTCTCCTTCTAGAACGTCTTCAGTCTTCTTTCTTTGAGGTCTCCGAGTTTTCCTGGACTAGAAGATGTCTAATGGGCCATTAGCCGCCACTGTTTTTTAAATGTCTTTTCAGCGACTAGTGCTAGCATGCACTTTGGCTCACAATACCTAAGGAAAGACGCAAACAGGCAAAGGAAATGAGATAATGGTAAAGTATTGGAAATGTCAAAGTGCCTGCGCTGTACACTGAATGGGGTGGGCACGCAACCCGCACAAGACGGTGAGTGGTAAGTCACGCAAGAGGACCGATCTGATTGGTCAAGTAATCAGGTCAACCAAAACCATTATTATTTTTCTAATTATTTTTCGGAGAACCAAAACAAAGAAGTTTTGGCTGGTTAATGTATATCTCTATTAAATTTATTGAACTTCTGCGATGACAGGAGATACTTTTTAAAGGTCCCTATTACGGTAGGGACCAGAAAGAAAGGGTAATAGAGCAAGTTGTGGTAAGTACCTTGATAACTAAAATGCGGCTGTTACACGATTTTGAATGATGATGTTAGGTTAATAAGTCGGATGATTAAAACAATTTTAAGACAGTTTAAAAGGTATTAAAACTGCTGGTTGACAAGAACTTTGACTATCTTTCATTTAAATTTTGATAAAGTGAACGATTAGCAAGAATTTGGAAGCAAAACAAATTAAAAATGACAGAAAATAAAAGGTTTAAATTTAAGTAGTGGTTTGTTAAGTGATTACGACAGAAACTTAGTTAATGCTGGCGTGTGTACAACCTGAGGAGGGGGATGACTTTGTAGGACAGGATCACAGTTAACAGAGTATCAACAACAGGAAAATATGTGGCATACATTATAAAAATTCATATGATGCAAACGACTAATAGTGAAAACATACGACTTACCCTTCTTTTATTGTCGGAAAAGTCAGTTCGAAAGAAAATTCCGGTTTGTCAGACGTTTCTCGTGGAAAGGTCCTCTCACAACTCTGGGTTGCCTGGCAACATGCAGCTACCCCTACTCTTCAATCCTCTCCCCCTCGGAAACGGAAGTGATCGAACGCGCGCTCTAATGCTGGAGATATGTGTGTCCAAACTGTCCTGGAGGTGGGGTTAGGGTAAGAACTATCCGACGAGCTTCCGGGGGTCTTAATGATGGTGAGATGGAAGCGGTGGATGTCGATTGCTTAGATCTGATTAACAAGGAGACAAAAAATGGATGATGATGATGAGGAGGAGGACATCTAATTAGTTCTAAAGCCTTTGTCCAACATTAGTTTACAAAACAGCAGCTTGCTGCATCGACTTCAACCCTGTCTTTGTGTTGGGGCAGATATTTAAGAGAAAGCTTACAGCTAGGTACGTGTAGAATGTTGAGGCGTTGTTGTCTCTCGTCTCCTGTCGTTTTTTTTTTTTTTTTCATTGTTCCTCCCTGCACAAACTTACCATGATGCCCAGTAAATCAAACGCAGTGTCATTGAAGACAATTATTTAGCAACTAATTCTGGTACCCGGCTTCGTCCCGTTGAGCTCTGCCGCTGACTTTTCCAGATCCTGATTTTAATGTCACCTTTGGACATATGGTTTGATTTTAGTCAAACGTATTTATGGCCAGCGACAAGGTAGTGAAATTATAAAACACTTGTACTCCTGATGTCACTTCCCTAATTTGACCACGGATAGGGAATATAGATTTATGCTTTAAAAGTTGGAAGACGTGACTTTTCTCTCTCTTCGTTACCGTCTAACATGATGACATTGTTCAATCAGTCGCAATTTTCCTGTTTTTTTTAAAAAGTTGGGACTTTTTCCAAAACAGTTTGTTTTTTCCCCCCAGAACATTCTTCGATTCTGTACGGCGCTTCCTGTTGATAAGAATAACGCAATCCTACCCTGGAGGTACAGCAGGCTGTTAAATCTCGAATGAGAAAAAATAAGTGATTGAAAGGCGCAGTGAAAAACAAACAGGAGCAAGAGAGAGCAGAACTTGGATGTAACCTTCGAAAAGGACGCATGCTATGGTTCTGAGCAAAAAAAAGTAAAAAGGAAATAATCCACCTACAGCTATTGCAAACGATTGTCTTGATGACAGGAAGTCTGCTATTCTTTAAGGGCAACTTGACTGTAGACAAGAACTAATGCCATTTCTCAGCACAATGTGAAACTTCGCCCTTTATTTTATCCTTCCCTCTTATGCTCCTCTCAATCCACCTCCTGCTGTGAAATTATTTTACATGCGCACGCGCGCGCACACACACACACACGGAACTCATGTTTACCGGAATTTTCTGGCAGCCCCCTTTCCCCTACCCCTAAGAGTCAAACGATCGCGCGAGGACACATCAAAATGCAGTCAAGTTTTTTTTTAATAGCCGGCCTGCCATTATCGCTCCTAACCAGTAGTTCTGTATTCTAAGAAGTGGGGGATGAGGGGAGAGGAACTTAAGTTCACACAGCAAAAACATTCCGTTCATGTGAAGGGCATTGGGCTACACTCTGGACATCCAGGCAGGCTTGTTGTCTTTTGTAGTTTTGTCTGCTGTCTGCGGACTTCTGACATTTTGTCTTCTGAGACTTGTTAATAGTTTATTTGTTAAACTCACTCTCAGTTATGAAACACTGCTGCTTTCTTTCGTGAAATGCCACTAGAAATCTTACAATTAAAACGGACTTTGGTTTGAGCAGATCCACGCCAACGATGTGAAACTCTTTATCCAATCCCAACTGTAGTTGAAAAGAAGAATTTTTTTAATTACTGTGGAAGAGTTGCTAGATGAATACATTTCCACTTTATGTTGGAAAAATGTTGATGACTGGGGGAACAGTCGGTGTGTGTCGATTTGCAGTAAACACGGAAGACTAGCATGTCTTTGCCTCTGGTGATCTCGGTGCCGAGCATGACAGAAATTTTATTTTCCTCGACATAATTGATTCTTGTGTATTTCCTTGGATAATAACTCTTCGTCAAGTGTACAGTAGAGGGACACAGCAAAGATATGGAGTTGACAATAAAATTATAGCTCGAAGAGTTCGCGGAAGAATTCAAGCTAGTTTGTATTGTGACCTCCCGGGGCTACGCCGGGTACCTCTACTAGTTTGCAGCTGTGTAGGAAATGTTGCCTTGGTCTTCCATTTATTTCTTGATATCACTCATTAATTGTTAAGTGTTTACATTCTCAACACGCTTTCAATCCCACTGGTTGAGCTTGTGTGTGCTGTTTAATATTTAACTGCAACGTCAACAGCAAATTGCTTGTATTCTCTGTCAAGTAACAAAGATTTGTAGAGAGCGGGTGGTAGCCGAATGACACAGACGTAGTGCACACGTTACAGTCGGTAGAAAGTATAGGTATATGTGACCAAAATGCTCTTTTCCGCAGTATATACCATGCACAAAATACTGATATCCCCAGTGCACACTGATATGCTTATGTCATATGGCATGACATAATATATGATGATACATGTTATATGGCAGAAGCCAATATAGCCAGGACGGTATGTTAAGATCATCACCAATGAGACTCGTATACAATCATACATTATTCTACAAACCATTCATCACCCACGCCAGCATTCAGAAGCTTTAACAAGCATCTAACCCCAATCTGCTGATCCTGCATGCAGGCATACAGACTTTTCGGTTCGAATAGAGCCGGCAGGACCTTGAATTATTGTGGAAATATATAGGTGTCCCCAAGCTGCAGATTACCTGTCCTCTTGTTTTTCAACACACTTCTTCTATCATTGCACAAGATTCTTTATGACTTGGAAACAATATTTTTGGCTGAGTAGCAAACCGACAGCATGCCGACGGGCATGGTTTTGCAACAAAGCAACGTTTTTCAACGATTGCCATTGATGATTGGATTGCAGTTTTCATCCGGTCAATAAACATCTCACTGTAGCAACACTGCTTATCTTTCAGCCCCTCTCCTGACAATGTTAAAGAACTGAGTCCACAGCGCTGCTAACATAAATGCAACTGCATTATAGATAAATATTGACTCACCCTTGTATTTGGACCAATCTACATAACAAAGGCACAATCACACGGCAGAGGCCATATTGACCAGATGGACAAGAAAAGGTTTTATTGGTTAGAAAAAATCAATCCACAAATTCCTTTGGAAAAAGACTATTATAAATTGATAAATATATGCAAATGAAATATGATGGAAGCCAATGACAAATCTCAATCTTGGTTATGGAGGAAAAACATGAGCCAATCAGAGTCAAGGTTCACATGTAGTCATATCTTGGATGGTCTGTGAGAAGTCTAAAAACTATAAATATCTGTAACAATGACAATATTGGAAAATGGTTCAGACATAAATGGCAATATTTAAGCATAAAAGCCAACAATGCAAAAGTTGAAAATGTGCTTTTCATGCAGTGCTTTTAATACTTCAATGTAAAATGTGTTGGATGTAAAATGCAAACCTCACAATCTCTTAGTAGCTTTCCTAATGAACATTTTATTATTATTTCATGAAGGGTGTCATAAGCTTCTATATGTTTACCCATATATACATTTCCAAAGTGTATAATCAAAATGCTAAGGTTGAATTCAAAGTGTGCCATACACAGACAACACATGTTTTTCCTATGTGTCTTACTATAAAGTTTGCTAGAACCTCATTCCACAATTTCCAAACTGTGCCATTGGAAAGATAAAAGGAACAAAGAATGTTGACTTACCACTAAAGATACCATAATATTTGCCCATTCATTTCCCCATACACTTCTTCCTCACTTGCTTCGTTAAGCATCTAGGGGGGTAGTGACCATGATCTATGTTAATCAGGTGTTAACATGCAAGCAGTTTACTGTGCTTCTGGCAAATCTTGAACAAAAATATATCAGGCAGCAGTGCACACAACTCTCAAATATGAATTTTCATCTTTGCATCATGACAATGAGAAATATGATGCAATAAATTGAACATGATCTATAAGCTATCAAAATCTTCAAAATCTTTATCACCAACATCAACAGCAGTTACAAATCTCTTGTTAAGTGAAAATTATTGACTAGTATTTAAACACCAGTAATAAGAGTAGAAAGAGGTTGTATCTGTTTTGGTCCCCAGATCAATAGCTCAACACATTGATGAATGAAAAACAAAGCTGCAGTTTATTCAGAACTGAGTGAACACATTCTTTATGAACTTACAACAATCTGTTCAATGTATAATGAACAAACCATTCTATAATATACCCAACTACTGTCACATGTTTTTAGCTTTGTTTGAACTGTGGACAATGGTTTCCCATGCTATTACCTTCAATATCAAGTATCGACTACCATGGAAATACCCCATGGGATTCCCATTCCTATGGACAACACTGTGAACTGCACTTCAGCCTATGCCCTTCTTAGACAATACTAAAATTTGATGTAGACAAACTGATTAAATAGCAGTAAAGGTATAATCTCCCCCCTCTCTGCTTTGTCCTGCTTAACAGCTATCCACCAGGTTTGGTGATCATGGGGAGAAGTGGGTGGGACACAAAACCGCCCCTTCAGTGCAATAATATTGCAACAAAGAAATAAGGAAAAACACTAAAAATGTAACTAATATTTCCTGATGCATGTGCTTATGAACTTATGTGCTGTGAAATGTCTACTGAACACCTACCCAAAAAAACAAAAACAATAAAGCAACAATAAAAAAATATTTAAATCAGAAAACATCAAGATTAGTAAGTTTGTGAGACCAGATGTTATGCCTGAATTGGAATGCCCTGACCAACTGAATTGAGGCAAATATGTGAGGGTTTATTGTAACAGAAGTTAATATCTGATCAATTCAAAATCAGTGAGCAGTGAGAAGACACGAGGTAGACCAGCATCTCAAGCTTGCCAAATCAAGTCAGTGTTCAACAAAATATGATGAAACATCCTGTTAATTAAGTAGTTTTGTCTTTGTGGTCAAATGATGGAACGTAGAATTAGAACTGATCCTCATAAAGGGCTCACACACTGCCAAAGGTGTGGGACAAGTGTGGGGAAAAGGCAGTTGGGTGGGGTTAAGAGCAAACAGGTTAAGGTTTACAATGAATGAGCATTTTAGGTGGCCAAAGGGGAGCAGCTCCTCCAACAAAGGGATCAACTATTTTGGGTCCCCGTTTACTGCTGTAAATTGTGCTCTTCTTCTGTTATCCACATGTATTATCTCAATATTACATTTTAGTTATTCACATACACTGGAAAATGTCTGAAGAGAAGTATTGATGTATCATACCTCTAGCATGAAGCTGTGACACAATTCACATGCAAATTATTTTAGTTGAAAAAAGTCTAAGCAAAATCAAGCAAATGTGAACTAAAGCTGCCACATTATATTAGTTCAAAGCTCAATAAACATTTACATCTCCTAATATGTTTCAGAAGAAACATTTAGAAGACAGTAAAATCCTTTTTAAAATAAGTGCTTTACACACACAGCACAGCTCAGCATTGGAAACCATTACCTATCACTCTCTTAGAACTGAAAAACCAGTTATTTTTTCTAATAGCATTGGTGGACACAACATTTTTTTGTGCATTTATAGCATGCAAGTTTAAATTGATGGAGTAAGCTAAAAGAAAAAGCTAAACACACCATGCCACCTTGTGGGAAACTGGCAGTAACCACAACTCTTAGCAGTCACAGTTCTGACAGCAATGTCAATGCACTGACAGACCGGCAGCATCATTACTTCACCTTTCACCACATAAAGCTATCACTCACGCAACCAGCTTGAATGCCAGGACAAACACAAAGAAAGAAAAATTGTAATCCTAAATGATGGCATTATCGAAGACATCAGACCATGTATCACCATCAATTAAACCAAACTTTGCAGAATTGATGAATGTGGGGCAGAAGTAATGTGCACATTCATTTGGTTTAAAATGACATTTAAAATAGGCAGAAGGCACTTGATGTAATGAGTCTCTACAATGAGCATACATGCAGACAAAAAGAAAATATCACACACAACTAAATTTTCTCTTCCCTAGTGTTTCGCTGCTAGTCATTCAGATGAATATCCCTATCAAAGAATAATAACCCTCAAATCAGCAGGCAACTCCCACACTTGAAAATTTTTTCTTAGGAGTTGGCATTAAAATAGGAAAAAAATCTGCACAAAAGACAAGTTCCATATCGGCAGGCAATATCCCACACTTCAAAAGACATTAAAACACTAAAACCTAGGAGTTTTGTTTAAACTTGGTATTACAGTTATTTAATATCCTCCATCAACCAGTAATTACATACTAAATTGTACTGCATGAAAAAAAAAAAAGCATTTGTACTGCAATGCCAAAACTTTGCTGAATGTTATAGTTAGTGTCCTAACAATTTTTCTTTAATCATTTACAGGTTTCGTTGTTGTCAACAAAGAAAAAATAAAAGACCTGAAGAAAAAAGTCATGGTACCTACAATTTCCCATTAGAATGACAACATGTGCAAAAATTTACCTTTTTTAAAAATAATATTGCCACCAGAAAAAAATTGCAATGTGGTTTAAAACTCTTTTACTTTAACTTGTTCAGTAGTACCACACTCTAACTTACCACACAAATGAGGAGTAAACTAGACAAGGCATTTCCTTTCATAGATTGAATGACCATTATTCCGGAACACTGGAGAAAACTTGTATGAAAATATATACAAACTGCCTACTCTGCGCACAGAGCTAAATCAATTGGGATTTTGTGGCTAAGGCACTTGCCAATGGTTATGTTCTTGGAGCACCAATTCAGGCAGAGAGCAATAACAATGAGCAATCTAAACATATTTTAGAGCACTATTCACAATCTGGAGTAAACTGTCACAAAAACCTGTCTCTGGGTCACAAGCTTTCAGCTGGCTGAGCACTCAATACATGAGGGATGAATGTTGGTATCTTTTCCAGCCTTTTTACCTGTTGTTACAGAATTTAATCCATCTCTACTGAAGCTGATTCAGAAGGAAAGGAATGCATATTGTGGCTGGCTTGTTTCTAAAGTCAAGCTAACTATATCAAAAATAGGAGTGGAAAATATAAAATCTGTTCATGCACAATATGAAAAGGTCGCTCTGCACAAAATGACAGTATGAAGAAAATAAAAATCAATGAAACATTCATTTTCATAAAAAAAGGTGCATGGCAAAATAAAGCTGCTGGCAGACAAGAGTATGATTTGAGATCCACAGCTTGATTTTAAAAGATCTGGGTATCTACAAGCACTTCTCTTATGGATGGAGGTAAAAAAAGAAAAATAGACGCACCCCACACTTGTTCTTTGTGCAATTTTTTTCAAGTCCAATGACTCACAGCAATAGATACAAAGACAACAATTAAACCTCATGATCTATTTGGAAAAAAAAAGAAGACAAGAGAAAATAGATGACATGTTGACATGAGCTACAAACTGATGGCTGACTTCCCATGACTGAGGTTAGATTATTTACAGTGAATTTAAAAATAGCAATGGAAGGTCAATTGTTTTGTGTGGTTGAGATTGATATCAGCAGTTCTAGTTTCCACACTGGCCTGGTTTTCTTTGTACGAAAGAGCTGGCAAGTCACAACATGAAAGTTTGCACAACAGCGATGACACACTATTTGTTCAGTGACTGTCATCTCCATGCAGTTCAAGTCTAGATTCTGTCTGCCATGTCCAATATTTTCATGAATTCTCCATACAAGCAAGAGTTATGACCATGGCACACAACACACTTATGTGGACAGAATAAGGCCGTCTGCAAACATCCTCCTTGAATTACACACTCATTTAAGCACAGTCAAAATTTCAAAACTGGTATTCATAACTTTGATGATGGAAATCACAGAAATATGGATTTCCTGCCCCCAAAATGCTGTGTTATCCACTCTTGTAGACTCACATAATTTTTGTACTTTTATTTATAAAGTTTTAGAAATTTCTGTCAAATTATTACCAGTCATCATTTCTTCCCTGGAAAAAAAACAAATGGCAAGAAGTTCATCTTTTTCATGAGGTTATGCAATAAAGATTTGTACTTTTTTCTCCTTGTATTTTATTGTATGCAAAGTTGATTCAAATTTTGGCATGTTTCTCAACAATATGTCCAGCCTGGTTCAACTCCATTCCCTTATCAGAAAGGCACATTAAGAAAGACTCACTTTTATTAACATTGTCATCCTTTTCCTCCCTCCAGCTCTTGTACTTTCAGGAGTCTGAAGGTTCCTTTCTCAATACATTTCATTAGGTGGCAAACAGTATATCTGGCCACAGTCCACAGGTCTTCTTAGGTATGACCAAGACCTTTGGAACAGCTATATTCATTCTGATGATAACCAAATCAAATGAACTCTCTGTAGGCTTTCCTGAACAGATCTTTGGTGTTTTTTGGCACTTGTTAAAGACTCACCAGGAACTTTAAACAATCAAGGCTTTCTCTCGAGGCCTCTTAAGGCCTACACTTCTCTCAAAACCTCACAAAAGATGTTGACTAGTAACACTGTCACTCCATGGGATCCCTGTCTCCAATTTCCTCTCATTGTCTAACAAATGCTTGCTGGCATTCTTGTCCCAAACTTTCTGAGATGCTGATTATAATAAATGGAAAGAGAATTTGCTCCCTGAGAAACAGTAGTGATTAAGTGATGATTGGCCTGATGTCATTACCTAGGAAACAGATCCTGGAATGTCTGACTAAATTACTCTAATTTTGTCCATAGCTGTCATGAACTTAATGTCGTACAACATCAAGCAGCTTCTTATATATAAAAAAGCTCTTTCACAAGAATATGCTATCTATTCATTGTCTTCATCTATTATTACTGGATCATATTCCTGAAATACTGCTTTCATTTCTGTAAACTTCTGTCTACATTTGTTCCCCCTCTTTTTTTTTTTTGGTGATACTAATGTGTTCCAGTGGCAGTTTAAATCTATTCATAATAAGGACTAAAAATGCACTTTCATTATAAACACTTATAAAACTCTTACAGACAACTTTAGACAAAGGCCAGCTTCTTTAGTTTGACAGCAGCAAGCTAAGTTTCAAGTCCACGACTCAAGAACGGTCTTGGAACGTTTCAAAGCCAACAGGCCAGAAGGCCATTTTCGAAGAATAGACAGGGATCCTTTGGCACGTAGTCAGCTGTTTGGCACATGAACAACACAAGCCCATGCTCGCCCTGTGCAAAGCGAAGACACCTGAGGAGGAAACAGAAATACAGAACATTTTTAATTTATGTAAGGAAATTCATGCATCAGTTTTTAATAAAGAATATAAATTTATAATTTAGGAGTAACTAAGAAGCTGCTGTACAGAACACAAGATGTAGAAAAGAGGTTGGTTGGCACTTGATCCCATCACCTGCTTTGTTCACGCACCTCTCACTTGTCCCAGCGGATGTGGAGTAGACAGGCATATGTGTTGCATTCTTGTTAGAATGACATCAATCAAAGCAGACATTCAAACTTGTGGCAGGATATCTTGATTTACCATACCAATACATTTACCTATGCCAGTTTTACACATACCTTGAACCACTCATTTGTAATGGGGTCATAACACTCCACATCGTTAAGGTACTGCTGTCCATCATAGCCTCCTACAGCAAACAATTTGTCCCCAAGTGGACAGAGGCCGACAGCGTCTCGTGGAGAACAGATAGGTGAGATGTTGGTCCACTGGTCTGTTTTGGGGTCATACCTGTCAGAGATGACCTCAGTTACAAGCCAACACAGAGATGTGCCATATGAGCCATTCACATTGGTTAACTTACAATTTCACTGACTGTACTCATAAATCCTGTAATGATACATACAAACTACTTCTTAAATCCCATAATGATCTTATGTAATTCTTTCCACTGATTTTATTATCTCACTGGTCTCACAACATATAAGAAGAAAACATGAGATGCAGAAGATAAACCCAAATGACCTTTCTGCACTGTCAAAGCGGCTGCAATTGGGATTGCTGGCAGGTGCCTCGAGCCCGCCAACAGCATACAGAAAACCACTGCAGGTTGCAACACCCACACCTCCTCTTCGCTTAGCCATGGGGCAGCAGTGAGTCCATTTGTTTGTGTGTGGGTCAAAGCACTCCACAGACTTCAGACTTGAGCTACCATCACGACCGCCAACAGCATACAGCCTGTGAACATGATCCATAGTTAAGAAAACTTTTTTTTCATTTTTTAGGCATGCAGAAATAGATTGAAGGCTGCACAGATGAGAAATGATTTTCAGTTACAGTTTTGATGTGCGTTCAAAAACAGAAGTGGAAAGAGAACTTTTTTTTTTACCATATCGTTTTCAATTTGTTCCCAAATCCCAACAGCAATTAAATTGTTTGAGCCTTTTCAGCCTATCCAATAAAACCCTTTTAAGCTAGAAAGAACAGTACATCCCCTATTCTGTTGCTGTGAAATAGATAAAATATTTAAAATTAGCTCAGTAGAAGACAGAAGCAATATTTGTGTGGTTCTTTTACTAAATGAATATATTTTATTATTTAAATACAATATAATTTATAGCAATGAACAGACACCATTCATTCTTCAAGAAACAAAATTCGTTATCCATCATGGTAAATTAAAAAAATACAGACAATGTTAATGGGCTTTTTTTTAGTCCAAATTAAATTATCTTTTAACAGGATCTTTATTAAAAAAATCTACAAGCAAATCTGTTTATATTAATCACTATTGATCATGAAATGCAGTATTAATGTTCGCATCTTTGTACCATACCATGTAAACAAAATCCAGAAAAAAAAAAGAATACTTTTTTAAACTGTTAAATTACAAGACTTCTTAAGTTCCAAGCTAAAAAAGAAAACTCCATAGCTGATCATTTTGCAGTTTCATAAATTAATTTTTGGCTAATTTTCATAAAGAATTTGTTTCATCAATTTTTAATGAGTAACAAAATTAATATCCTGTCTTTGAAATGTTACATTTTATATAATAATTTTTCAGAAACATAGATTTTTCAAATCAATTATTTATACACCAAAACATATTTTTATGCGTTTGTTTCAAAAGCAATCATTCCCTAGCTCACTCACTTTCCGAAAAGGGAGGCCACTCCAACGGTGCTGCGAGCAGTGGACATGGGTGCAACATAGCTCCACTGACGAGCCTGTGGATCCCAGCGCTCCACAGTATTCAAGTATGACCAGCCATCATGCCCACCAACTGCATACATTGGTCCCTCAAGCACACCAACACCTGTGTCGATCATTTATGCTTTATCTTTAATGTGTTCCTTGCAATTATCTCACATTTCTTTTCAAGACAGTCTGTAAAGCATAAGCTTAGCTGGAGTTTTACACCATGTAAAGCATAAGCAGGTATAATCATGGAAATAAAAAAATAAAAAGATACTGCCAATAATAGAATGTGACTCAGGCAGACTGAAGGATTTAAAAAAAAACCAAACAAACAAACGAAATTGCAACAATTCCAAGATGCTGGAGAAAACTTCATCACCTAGCCCATGTCTGTGTGTGGACATTGGAGGCATCAATGTCCAGACTTTCTTTTTCAGATCATAACACTCTACAGTGTTAAGTGTCTTCAGTCCATCTCTTCCTCCCACAACATACAGGCGATCCTCCAGTACTGCAACACCAAACTGGAGACGGCGTCCACTCATGTTGGCTACTTGTGTCCAGGTGTTTGTCCTGAGGTCATACTTCTCTATGCTTGTGGCCCCTAGGATAAATAAACACCACCCACAAAGACTTGTCATCATCTTTGCTTATGGAAAAGGTTCACAAGCAATTTTCTGCAAAGGTAACCAGGCATATAAACACTTTGTATTTAATGAGGACATAAAACTAATTTAACTTACCAAATATTATCTATTGAGTTCTATTAATAATGCACTACTGTCTTCCTATGACGAATTTGGTACTTAAAGCATCTCTAATAATACACAGAATGCTAAATGAAATAATAATTAAGAAAAGAAAACTTACAGTTAAGATGTTATTTTGTTTATGAAAACTTCATGAGCTCAATCTTTAAAAAGCTGGGACTAATATCACCTTCTGTCATCTGCATGCAAGTTGATAGCAAACAGGGAGGCAGCTCTCTCAACTTTAAAACCTTTGGTGCTTTTTGTATGGCCGCTCGCTTTTAAGCATCAGATTTAGTTTTGCACTTCCACTAATGCCTTTTAGTTTGGTTTTCTCAGCTCTGCCTTTTTTTTTTTTTGAAATATAGGTATACTAATTTTACTTCTCTTGTAACTTCCATGTTTATTTTTGATACACTTAGCACAATAATTGGTTGCCTATGTGAATTCTCTCTGGGTACTTAAGCTGGCTATCTTTTCTGCCCCTGCAGATTTTTTACTTTTTTTTTTCTACTGCAGCCATGCCAGACTACTCTGCTATATTGTAACTATGATGATGCAGAGGCACTGAGAAAAAAATAATTAAGGATCTCTTTCAAGCCAAAATCATCAGATATAACTTGATGGAAACATGACACAAGCTCACTGTCTGCTTGGCTATAAGTGCCTTCTATCGTGCAGTGAAAACAAAGATCCAGTGTCTGGTTACCCTAACAATAAAACCTACTGGTCTCCTATTACTAATATCTGACTGCGATGCTTGCTCGTAATGAGCTCTCTGGTTCAAAACCCTGGACAGACACATGGGAAATAACCCAAGTATCCAAACCTTTGGCCTCAGCTCCTATCTCACCCTTGGTGCAATCCATGCCTCCAACAGCATACAGCATGCCGACGGTTGACTTGCGTGGCTTGGTGCGCGGACTTTGGAAGGAGGAGCGCCGCTCTGGGAGCAAGTGGTACTTGAGAGCCTCCATGATGAGTTGCTGGCACTCACGGTCATCTCTGAATAGCGAGTTTGTCTCAACATGGTCAGCAATAAACTGCAAAAGAAATTAACATAAATCTTGCTGGTTCAGCCTAAGCCTCCCTTGTGCTGCAGAAACATTTCTCAAGAAGACTGAGTGAAGAGGAAATGTGGAGGCTGAGGACAAAAATAAGCTATTACAAAAATGAATATATAATGTTCTTTATTTTTAGTAGCTATAGTGATTGACCAAGCACTTTCCAGTCAGGTGCTCCAAGTACTCTCAGTAACAAGACTGAATAACTTTTAGGACAAGCAACTTAATTTAATGATTGACAGCTGCAATTTCTGTTAATTTTAATTGTTTTAAATTATTCTTTAATATCAAAAGATCAATGAAGATTTAATGAAGGCAAAAAGTGAGCTGCTCGATTCCGCTCAAATGACAAAGACATGGAACTTCTGCAGTCAAGTCAGTGGTAAGCACATGGTGAGTGTAAGAAACATACAATGTTGGATTCGTGCATGGCATACCTGAGGCGCCATGAGAGGCAACTTTATGTGGGACAGGAGTTTGGCAAGATGTTTGCGGCGGTTGGTCAGGTCATGTCGTGCCCACTGTACCAGTGCTTGAAAGATGGTCTCTTCATTGGGGACATTGAGGTCATCACTGGCCATTAGTGTGCACACCTCTTCACAGGGCAGCAAGACAAATTCCTGGTTCTTCATCACTTCAACAAAGTTCTCCTGGTAGGTTTCAAATCATACACACAAAATTATTCTTTGGGTTTCATGTAACTTTTTACAGAAATCATTAAGTATACTATACTTATAAAACATACAGACAAATGAAAATAGACCAATAACATATGGCTAATATGCGTTTAAAAAACCCCAAAAGGTGAAATTATCTTCTCTTTTGGTTATACTGACCATGACATAATTATTGGCAACCTTGTACAGATCAGTACAGCCTTGAGCATCTGCAAACTGCCGAATCCCAATACAGTTGGAGGGGTGCAGCTGCTCATCAGAAAACTACAGCAAGCTTCTACAACTTCAGACAGCTGCAGAAGACTGGACGTTGACAGCAAAGCCTCCACTGTCTCTTCCTTCAGCTCAATGCGGCCTGCAAAACATGCTTTATCTTTAGTCATTATGATGGATATTAATAACACAAAACCTAGATAGGAAAATCATTTTTTTCCCACAAGATTTGTATGCACAACTGGTTATTTCACCCACGCTTGCTCTTTAGACAAGATCTTTCTCAAACAAGATGGTCAGCTACTTATTACTATGATTTTATCATTAATTACAATTACTTTTTCTAATTACATCACACAGACCTTTTCTAAGGAAATCAAAGGAAAGAAACCAATTTTTGAAGGTGCTGAAGAATAACTGAAGGTATTCTACTACTACTGTTCTTGCGAACAGCCTTTAGAAAGTCGGGTCTTTTTGACTGCCCCTCAGCCACCAAAAAAAAAGCCATTTTCTGAACACCTTTGGCAGTTTCCAAGGCATTACTGGATTCACTGAGCGCCAATGAGCTTGCATATTTTTATTTTCTTCTGTTTGTGTGCTCTGAGTTACACACAGAACAAGCCACATCTGGGATCTTCAGGATTAGTAACAAACCCACTGCGCAAGCTTCTCTAGGATTTTTTTTTTCAAAATGCTGCCAAGGACAGTCAACAGGCTATCAAATGCCTGTCCATAGAAGGCAGCAGCTGAAGAACGGGCCCCTGTGATTACCAACCGAGACTAAGTTCCTGCGACACTAAATGGGGGAGGGAGGATGATAGCTTTTAACTACCACCACGTCCGGTCCTCTCGCTCGGTATATTGCGCTTTTCCTAGCTTTCACCGTGTGAAATTCTCTCTCTCTTGAGGTCACGCGAGGTCAGGTCAACGTTTCAGCACGTGCCAGACGCTACCCTTCCCCACTCCACACGGCAACATACAAACTCATGAAGGAAACGTTTTAATTATGCTTCGCCAGGAGGAAATAAAGTTTTACAAAAATTCTTTTCGTCTTTTTTATGCTGTTTATTACGCTGAAAAATTTCGCAAGGAGGATTCCTCCCTCTGCTGTCGAGAGCGCTCTGCGTGAGCAACATGCCGAGGAAGGATAGATGGGATGAGTGGAAATGAGTTGGTGTGAGTGTGGGGAGGGGAGAGCCAACTAACATTGCTTCCTCCACCCTTGTCGGTTCTCAACGTGCTTCTCATCAGCAAAAAAGCCAGCCACATCGGCGCGGGGACTATAAGGTGCAAACGGGTTTTCGGGGTTATGGGGGCCAGGATGCACTCCGTTCGTCCTGGTCTGCGAGATATAAAGGAAGTGGATTTCCAGGGCAGTCGAACAGAGAAGGTTTGCAAGAAGAAAGAAGATGCTTTTTTTTTTTTAAAGGAGGGTTGAAATGACAACGCCCCTGGACAAAAGCGTGACAGGCATGCTGAAGGAAGACAACAGCTTGAGCTTGGGGGTCATCCGGTGTGAAGGTGCACAGATGGCCAAGGTTGTGACAGTAAACCAAGCGCTGTCGGGGGAGTGGACGGAGGGGAGGGGATGGGAGCAGCTGTGAACATGCATGCGCACACACAGACCCTCAGTAAAACTAAAAGCCTTTTGTGAAAGAAGGCCCTTTATCTTCCTTCCCTCCAGCTCTACATTTTTTTTGCTGCCTGCCGCCACGCTGCTGACTTTTTTTTTAAACCATATTGACTGCATATCACCGTGGGCAGTGCCAGTCTCTAATCTTCATTTCGATCCTCATAATGAAAACGCAGACCACGTGAAGAAGACTGAAGAACTGGAGAAGACACAACGCCCCCCCCCCCAAAAAAAAAAAGAGGTGTGGAGGGGAGGGAACGATGGATTGGACTGTATATCTCCTCATTCGTCCTCTGGCCGTAGATTCCACGTACCAGTAACGTTGTTCGTTCCACACGCTGCCACCCAATCCCAGAGAACGCTGTCTGCCCGTGAGGTCACACAAAGTCTGCGGGGCCTGTATCAGCCCTTCTACCCAACCTTCACTCCTTTTCATCTAACTCCTGAATCACTCCAGTCTCCAGAGCTACTGCACTCCTAGCACCACATGGCAGTGCCCCTACATGTCCCCTAATCTCTGATCAAAGGTTGATCAAACTTTCCTTCCTAGTTACGTGCAGTCGCGTTGCTGACACCCTTCCCCGTCCCCCCATCTCTTCCGTGAAGCATAAATGACCGCCATAAAAGAAAAGCAAAATACAACAAAGCAAATGCTCGCGGGGGAGCTTCCCTCCTCGATAATCAATGCCCTGGTCAATCGTTCCCATTCAGCCGACTGCATAAAGAGTGTGTGTGTTGGGTGTGCGCGGGGAGGGGGTTGCTTTTATGAACTAGTCACTCGTCGAGATGGCTTCTGTGTGTGGCAATAGTTGTTTTTCGTGTAACTGCAATTCTGTGTATCGGTACTCTCTGCCCTGAGTGTGGTTCCGTAGCGTGCACACGCGGCCATGGGCACACACGTGTTGCCATTAATTACGCGGTCATCCTTTAATCCCTCCCATCACCCCTCTACCACCACCCCACAGCCCGTACCACCAGCAGGTCACATACAATTCCCACCGGCACAGGGCTGCAGGTCAAGAGGTTATGGGGAGGGGGAGCGGCAACGCGTTGTGCCGCTAGATGCATGGCTAACGCCTGCCAAGCTCCACTGTTTTACCTATTTGGTTATTGTGGCTTCGACAGACATGGTCACCAGCTGAGAAATTCAAAATAATTTTCGCAGAACACCATAAAACAAATTAAAAACAACGGCATACGCATGCGTGGCAGCAGTGGGCAGGAGAAAAATAACCGCTGCCGGCTTTGTGATACGAATTTCCCAGTGACACATTTAGACGAATGCAGTGACGATTTTCTTGCCTTCCACACTCCTTCTCTTTATTCTTCTCTTCGAGGTAGAAATAGTTGAAATGTGTTTCAAATCTGTCAACAGCGTCTGTCTACCTGCAGTCTTTGAAAATGACAGCCGTCCCTGCTGACACAGCGCCAAGTCCTTCACCTCTCGGTTGCATCCATCACCTTTGCTTGCCCACTCCTCACATTTGTATAAAATGGAGATGGTAGTGTGTGTGTGATGGGGAAGAGGGTGAGGTACAGAAGGGGAAAAGGCTTAACTGTCACTATTCCCCCCGGACAGCAATATTTAGGATTATGCACTTTCAGCACTGTTTTATTGCCGTTATTTCCGCTGTCATCCATAACCCAATGCCGGCGGCGCTTTGCAAGCCGATCGTGTGCCCATCTTTTACTGCAACGGTGATATGGGGGATCGTTCATATATTTTTCTAAATCCCTAGTCAATTTTGTCCTATCTAAAGGGCCTTTTTAACCGGGCGCATGTCGTTGAGCACGAGATTTATCTTTGACATTGTTATTTTATACAAGACGGCCATTTGTTGCTATTTTTTAATTGTCAAATTGTCTCGCGTTCGACAACATAGTTTCGTGGAGTGTTTCAAAGCACGTGAATACACACGATTCGCCATCCACCCCAACCATACACACAGACGTGTCCCCAAATTTCTAAATTTCCCAGTCTATTTATCCGTTAAACAACCTTAAGGAAAAGAAAATCTTTTATTGGAGAGAAACTCCTTTTTGTGCGAATTCTTTTTTAACCTTTGCCACGATTTTTCCTCTTCCGATGCATGTGAGGGGTAAGTCTTCCAACTTGGGCAAGCTCAATGGTGCTTCCACAGCACTGGACTATGAAGCATAAATTCTCTGTCTGAGGCCTGCTTGGTGTAAAATCTCCAACCCTTTCTGCCCATTCAACAGCTGGTCATCAGAACCACAATAGGTGACCATATCATGGGAGATAAAACCTGCGAAAGAAAAAAGTTCAGCACCTCTTCCCGCAAACAGTGCTTCCCCTAGACACGATGAACCGCTTTCGTGTACTGCCCTTATGGTCAATAGGCTATGGGACGCCACTATTTTTTTTTTTAACCTGTATCCCTGTCACTTAATCATTCGTACGAATACGGCCGTCGGTTCACTAAAGAACGTGAACTCTCGCGTACGTCCAGCTTCCTCAGATGGTCAACGACAACGAAACGAATATTCTTTTGTCTGCATTCTCGTCGAGACGAGCTCCGAGAGAACACCAGGCTTTAGACTCCGTCCTGTTGGTTCGATGAGGGCGATGGTGTACCGGTCGAGGTTCGGGGGTTGGGGTGGAGAGAGGGGAGCTGATGGTGGGTTTAATGCGATTTCCCTGCCCGCCATTTCCTCCGCCCTAGCTAACATTTATGGCTTTGACTGCTTAGTCGATGCGAAGCAGCCTGAATGTGCAAATTGCTTAAGTAGCCTGTGCTCTGTACGCAACAATTCTCAGCTCCGCGTGAGAAAAACACTTTTACGGTGTGAAAGCTGAGTCACTGCTTGGACAGGCAAGTGTGGACGATTATAGTCACTTGAGAAACGCATCACGCACTAGCCATGACAGCAGCTCCCGTCCACCTAGCCAGCAACTACACTATGGACAATCAACCCTCATCTCTTTATGCATGGTAATGCGCTTGTTTGATCATCGTCCGGTTCCATCGGCAAAAACTCAAATGATGGTTTAAAAAAAGTTGTACTGAATCGTCTGACAGGAAGTGTCGGAACAGTCACTGCTTCGTGTTCAAACACGTTTTGTCTTTACCGAAACTAAGAAGAACGTCACGGGGGAGGGGATGAGGGAAGAAGGCGGTAAGGACCAGCGATAACTGTAACTACCCGGATTACCCGTCTCCGCCAGTCGCTGTTTATGTCGCCAATTGTTCCAGCGGTTTACTGTCAACGTTTGGGGGAAACCTGGCTGCTCCCTAACATTTATTCTGTGAATGATATTTATATCCCTGGTTTTCATGAGCCAGTAATCTTGACCGTGACGGTGCACACAGACGTCGGACAAAACCTGATTTGACAGGTCACGCCCCGATCTTCACGTTCCGAACTCAAAAGCCATGCGGGTTAAAACTGACTCTTGCTCGTTGGTTCTTTTACCGTAATTAACGATTGGTCAGTCACTACTTTTTAAGAATTACAAAAGATCTGTTATCGATAAATAAGCTGCATCATCTTGTTAATGCATTCATTTGTATTGGGGTCACTTCTTAAACATTTCTGCAGTGACAATAGTTCACCAAGCATCACTCATGCCCAAGGTGAGGTTAACCGTCTGATTTACACCCACATATATGCGACACACCCATATACCCACACCCGTGTACTTATCCTGCACATGCCTACACCCAGGTCAATGACTTTGCCTGTGTGAACGAGCTACACAAGAGTCCCCACCTGTATACGTGTACTGCACGAGGGCAGCCAGCGCCTCGGGGTCAACGTCCTTGATCTCGACCTCCTGCATGCTGGCCTCGCGCACGTTGTGCATGAACATGGCGGCGAAGTAGTCGGAGGCGGCGGACAGCACCAGGCGGTGGGCGGGCAGGCGGCGGGTGCCAGCCACCAGCACCACGTCGCACAGCTGGCGCTGCGAGGCGCACGTCTCCATCTTGCGCATCAGGCGCTCCGCGTGGTTGTGGGCTCGGAACTCGTCGCCGGGAGCCTCGTCCGCCATGCGCGACGCTGCCAGGGGGTGGGGGCCACAGGCGGCGGGGTGAGGGTGCTGCAGCGGGCCGCCGGCGCTCTGGAGGCTGGCATAGGTGTTGTGCACCAGGTACCTGTCATCAAAGCAAGAAAAAAAAAACAAAAACGTCAGGTGCGGGCGTTCGGGTGCTTTACCTGAGGGGGAGGTTGGTGGGAGAAAGGAAAGAGGACAGAGGGTGATGGAAGGAAGGACGTCATCAGACGAGGCGAGAAGGTGCGAGGAGAGATTTAAAAAAAAGATGTACACTTCGAGAGCATGTACTTCGTTAGGCGTCGTTTATTATGGCCTTGATCAAATCAATCATGTGGCATTACGTATGAGCACAGTCAACGTTTAGTCTCTCGCCAAGGAACATCACAGTGACCTCAAAGCACCCTTATACTGGAAATAAAAATAACCGAAAACTTAACCCTGACTTTAAAGTAGCAGATGTTACTAAAACAACTAAACGTTACTAAAAGTCTTTTGATGACTCGGTGTGCCTTAAGTATTAATAAGCTCCGATCCGAGGATCTACATTCTGAACAAGGCACGAACGTATGTTAGAGGGCCGAAGAATAATCAGACGAAGATTTGTTTCTTGTATTGCAATGTCCGACGATACACATACAAACGGTATTCAAACGGTAATGCTGGTTATGATACATGCAGTCGAGTCCATACGGCTCTTGTCCACCGTGAAGACCACGGAAGGGCAGGGCAGCAACAGTCTAGTGACTGGATAAAGCTATCTAACCAAGTCTGGAAGGATCTGGAAGGATACTTGTCTTCCGTTCTCGAGACACACGCCTGCGAACATAAGCATGCTTAGAAAGAAGTCAACAGCGCAGACGTCAGGTTGTTGTGCCACTGATGTTTCTGAAACCTTCAGCCAATGGAGGAACTGGGATCACGTGTTAATCAGGCGTGCAAGTGTTCAAACGTGACGTGCTGTAGGCGCGTGTCTTGAGAACGAAAGTACAGGAGCTATTCACCCAAATTTGGGGAAATTGCATCTTGTACCAAACTTTAACCAGACATCTGCGCCTCACCATAAAGAATACTATTTGCAGACGTACTCACCATCCACGAAGCATAATTTCCTATAAGCCCGCCGATGGATGCGAAAAAGGCTGCAGCTCAAACGAAACTAAGTTTGTTTGTTGTCTGCAAGGCATGGTATCCTTCCTCCGCCCATCGCCCCATTACCTCTACCCACAAACATTCCCTTCCTCCCTTATACAATCTTTCCATTTGCCCATTTTGCTTATTGTCCCGGCAAGATCACGCGACGAACTCAAACCAAACAAGCACCCTCGCCCACTCATTTACAGCATCTCGTGCAGCAAGTTGTGAAAACTCCCCAGACCCACTCCCACCAAGAGTCTGTCGCCACAAAGCCCACCCCTCTCACCCACCCGTACGCTTGACCTAGACGCAACATCCGCAAAATAATCGGCGGACTTGTTTCTCTGTCTCCGCACGCCATTCCTCCCCATCAACTCGCGCACGCACACACACACCTATCCACCGCTAACCTGCATTTTCTACTCTTCAGCACACACACACACTCACACACCTCTCTCCTGCATAAGTATAAGGGCCAAAGGTACGCGAAATGTCAAGCGACAGTGAGGGAGGAAGCAGCTCCAGTGGCGCTATTTTGCAAGCAAACAAAAAAGTTCCCTGGAGAAGCAGGCTGAGAAAATTGTAGAATTCAATTTTCTGTGCCGGCCCCCGGCCTCACTCCCCAGACTCCATAAAGCCAAGCCCGCTACAGTAATTCTATTTGGCTACGCGCCGTACGCCGCAGCGCCGTCCTGTTGAATTACCGGGAAATGAGAACACATCAGCAGTGATCTGCAGCCAACGCTGTGGGCTGCTGCTGATGGTGCTGGTGGTCGATAGTTCATCGATCAATACGACGGTTCTTCTTCCCTCCCCCCCCCTCCAAAGTCTTTGAATCTCTCAATTGAGAAGCAGGACGGGCTGTGGGACGAAGACGAGACAGACTATAAAGACAGAAAGAGGGAGCTTTCCAATCACAAAGCAAAATGCATCGACAATTCGACTGAAGAAGGGTCATGCTTCATTGTCTGAAAACTCCAGTCCCACCGGAACAACACCATTCGCATTCGTATTATGAGCGATTATCTCTCTATCTGTAGCTTTTATTACGCAGTCACAAAGCCCAACTGCTTTGGCACAACCGTTTCGCTGAATTGCGAAACCTGACAATACCTCTCAACATGAACACTTAAATTATGTGTTGCAATTGTATCTTATCTGTACATCTGTTTCCGTTTGTGCCATTATTTCCCCATCGGTCCTCGGCATCGGCCCAACTTCTCAGACAGAGTGCTGTCCTTGTCATTCTCTGCTTCCTTCCCTTCTTCACGAGCGGTGCTCCAGCTGGGTTTCCCCATCACCAGCTGATCAACAACAAACCACTTTAAAGGCAGCACGGATCACAGACCTGGAGTTTCAAGTAACGCCATACCAGACTAGTCTGTACCTTTCTCGCCCACAATTACAGTTTTCAGAAGAATTTTGATCTTTGCCCGTAGCAATATGAATCTTTATTGACTCCTGTCAACGGTCTTCTGTCTGTTGGTTCAAATGACAAAGCACACATTTTAAAATTATTTTATAAATATTAAGTTTAATGAAATCGTTAAACTAATTAGATCGAAATAAAATTTTCACGTCCGTTTGAACACGTGATTGTAGTTTCGTAATCAAGGTCTAAATTCTATGTGCAAGTCGTGATACCCTCACCCCTACGTTGTCGTCTGCTCTTTTTACAGAGCTCGATTCCGAAGAAACATTCACTATCCACTCCATCGTGTAAGACACCACACACTATTATTTGTGCACAGTTTACACAATCCCTGAAGCGCTCATAGAACGGAGCTTAAAGTGTGAGCTCACCCCAACACCTAGACATCATAGACACTTCATCCACACAGGAACCTTGGGAACTGCAAGCTGCAGCACAACAACCAGAACAAATGCACCTTCCTGAGGACTCGACAACAACAGCTTTATCGGCTGCGAGGTACGATTAGTAGTATTTTATCTCAAGTCGCATGCTGTCGTGTGCATAAATCAGGAATCTTAGCATAAGTATTTATTTATGCTCGCTGGGATACCTAAGTGGTCTTCTGTCTCCAGCAGCCAGGAACTTGCTCGCAGTCGTACACACAAGCCGACACAGCAACGCTGGAGTAGCTGCAGGACCATGCCATAAAGTGGTCCCCGTGTCAACTTGTTCAACAACACTGGCAGTATCCTCAAAGGATTTAACGACGTGTAGGGTAGCGAAAAGCGCCTGCAATATCAAACCACGAAGCTATGAAATCATTTTCTCGCCGGGAGACCGCGGAGCCTGTTTTCGTCATCAATCAACCAAGCTGCTAAGCGACATTATCAACAATCTGGAGGTGAATAGCAGTGACAAAGACAATCTATACTTTCTTTTTTCACGCAGTCTGTGGGCCGCGAAAAGTCGCGGCAAATCCGTCATGCCCACGTGACAGACGGCGACTAAAACGTTCCTCGTCCTGTGTACCTCACTCCTTGATGCTGCTACAGTGTCCCCGATCTTCTGCATGTTGATCCTCAAAGCTTCTACCTTAAGGGGAATCGGGGAGGTGTACGGGTGACTGCAACTACATGCGCCGCCAACACAGCAAAAAAAAAAAAAAAAAAAAAAAACTTTCGCGAAAGGTTAGAATTGTAGAAAAAAAAAAGTTTTTCACAAAAAATGAACAAATAAAACTATACCGCGAGTGTACAAAAAAAGTAAAAATTATACGAGTTTTTTTATGTCAAATATAATTTAATTTCTCTGAAATTATTATACAATTTTGTGCTTATCTATCTTTCAAAAAAAAAAAACCTGACAAATAATCGGATAACAAGCACAAGCGCAGTAAGACTGGTGACAACGTCCCCACTTAATTCTCCTCCTGGCTGGACGCACGCGACCGTGTCCCTGACTGCGTGTTATCACGCCATTCACACACGCGCGCACGCTAGCAATTTGCTGAAGTGATCGGCCGCTGTCTCCTCCATCAAATGAGTAGAAGTTCCTGTCGTGTACGCGGGACGGCGGGGCGCGGATGCGGGTCGATGGAGGTCAGCAGCACACCGGAAACCGATCACAACCTCGTGAGCGAGGTCACTCGCGGTGTAGCAATCCCCCTCCCTAGCACCTAGCGCACAAAGTGCCTACTGCCCGCAGACAAGGCCCTAACCTCCCTTCTTCCTTCCCCAGCACGCGCTCCTGTTTCGTTGCAAGTAAGAAAAAAGTGTGCATGAGGGAAGCAACGAAGGAGGGTGTGTGCGTGTGTGAGGTGGGGTGGGGGAGCCACCAGAAGATGGCAGAACTAGTTCCCTCGCCGTTTAATGATCCCCCTACGCCCCACTCGTGCAGAAGTGCCAAATTTCAGTTGGTTGTAACATGCTCCTCCATTAAAAAAAAGCCCACTCCTCGTGATTAAACGATCACACAAATCAATGTCTCCCACTTCCGACAATGCCTTCAACTACTGTTGCACGCTGTGGGAACAACTAGCTGTTAAGCGCTCACGGGTATTCGTTTTAAAGTTTTTTAACGATTTGTTCTTTATTTTAAAAAAATCATGAATAATGCTCGCGGCACAGCACGTTCTAAGTGACCACGTGCTCATCACTTCCGAATACACACCCGCCTGCACTTGAAAGAGAGAAGGGTGCCAAGGCAGAGTGCAGTCTGCAGTCAGATGTGGGCTTCGGTAACCTGTAAATCAGCCTGAAGGCTTCAAACGACAGACTATTTTCGGCTGTTATATTATCTTACATCGAGGAAAGAAAAAAAAAAGTACAGCATTATTGACGGTATGCTCGGGGTCACAACCATGCATATGTAGCACACATCGGCAAAGTACAATAAAATGTCTCGATTTTATTAAGCTACCGGAGTTTATTGCCTCAATATTGCATTCAACCCGAAATGAAACATAAAAAGATATATGAACTGGCTCAAACGATTGTTTTGTTGTGTGTGTTTTAGCACAGCCTGGAAAATGTTCCCACCCCTGATTTTAAAACAGTGGCAGGTCTCCTAGGGTAACTAATCCAGAAAGCAGCTGGTGCTATGACAGAACCTCTGACTTATTTCTTCTTTCGATACGAGTGATGTCGAGTATTTCATGAATGAGAACAACCCCCCACCCCACCCCTCAACCGCCTTTTAAAACAAATCAATGAACCTCCTGGATCTGCATGCTGAACGCCCTTCGCCATTTTTATTTCCAAGTGACAGATGAATATTTTCTGCCTCCGCATGCCGAGCTCTCCGCGAGATGACACTCGCTAACACAGACTTACATAGAAGTCTGTGCTCACTAAGTTCGCGAAGTTCACTCTGCAGGGCAAGTAAAGGGCAGGCAAGTCAAGCATGAAAATCGCCATTTTGTTTCGCCTGTCGTTCCGCCAAAAGCACATTACGTCCCTTTACGCCGCGGAACCTGACCCCTGCATCAAAGGGCTGACGGAAATAAAATCCATCCGCGCGTGCCTGAGCCCCCATCTCGCCTCGTCTTCTACCCCCACCAAAATAATAATGATGATGCACTGTACAAGTGAATGTTTCAAAGGCGTGTCCGCAGACGACTTCACACAATCGAGGAATGTAGAGCAGGCGCAGACCTTTTCATAGTAACCGTTCTGTTTCCACGTGTATCGATGGCATGGGCATTCCAGTTCTTTCTCTACTTTTTTTTTCTTCTTTATGGGCCATTCCACGTGAGGAACGAAACACTCACATCCTTTAATCACCCTGCGCAGAAGGCTGTTAAAAATGCGCGTTTTATTTCCTCTAGCACGCACGAACTTTTAAGCTTTTAAGCGTGGCCTTTCCTTTAAAATCCTTTTCTTTTCAGCTGCAACTCCGTGATTTGTCACACCTTTCTGCGCACCGAACTTCATCTATGATTTTTTTATTCTATTGATAAGCACGCGCGGATAAGGTGAGGCACACATCGCCACCACCACACCCTGCGATGAAAAATGTCAAAGGGAAAAGGAGTGCAGAGGAAGGAGAGGGAGGAAATGGAGACAACCAGAATTATCGCGAATTATCGAAAATCAAACACAAGATGCAGTTTTCCAAAATCCTCTTTCCGTTCTAAAGATACAAACCCACAAATATTATCGTGCAAGGGTTAAAAAAAAAAAAAAAGGTCAATAACACACATAAGAATTAAAACAAAAATGTAATGAAAGAGACTCCGCGAAGGACGGGGATTGGCCCCCAAGATATCAGCGACTAAAATATCTGGGGACTGCTCGACCTGTCGCAACGGGAGAACGCACCTCCGCGATAAAATAAGAAGAACAGAAAAAAATCAGCAATGAATTTAGCAGGGCACCTCTCTACCCAGCACAGACAGTCGCTCCTTCTACCCGATATACCGAGAGCCACTTGCCTTTGTTACTGAGGACAGAGAGCGGACACCGAGTTGTTACTGAGGACAAGATAGCAGCACATAACAAAAGACCTCCAGCGCTACTTTAATGATTCTACTAAAAACATCTCCGCCTCCTAACTACCTGCATCTATAATCTAAATATTTAGCGTAAAGAAGCTGAAATCCTCCTTCCAGTTTATCCTCTCAGCATTCCTCAATGGGCGTGATTGTATATCGTTACATCTCTGTATTTGAAGTGTAAGAGTAAAAAACAAGAAGAGGGAGCTACGTGTTTCCTGTTTACCTACACATACACGTCGCTTTTGGAGTGCTCGCTCTTTCTTCAGCTAACTGACCTGTCAAGGCGTGTTCATGTGGTCAGCGCTATGTGACTAAAAACCTACCCCGTGAAACATGAACACTTTTACTTTGCGAAGGCTTCAGTCAATTGGTAGGTAGAGTTGTGTACAAACGTGACGTCACGATTCGGACCTCTTCAGTGCACGGTAGTGCCTGTAGGCTGGTATTAGGAGAATGGAAACGAAGGGCTTCACTCTGACTTTAGAAAATAGTATCTTGAGCTTTATCAGTCATCCCACCAGGTCTTAAACAACAATAATAAAACAACAAAAAGGTATAGGAGGTCCTTCACCTCAGTACGAACAGCCACTTTTCGCCCAAGCAAGCTTCTTGCCCATATTCACGTTGGAGTTAACAAGATCGGGAGACGACTTGCAGTGATCGGTTAACTGCGTAAAGGGCCCTCCTAGCCGGACACATATGCGACTATGAGCAAATTTTACGACTCTTGTCATACAGAAATCACTGTTGTCGGACACGTTATGTGGGCACGAGGAAATGTGACGCTAATGTAACCCGTTACGAAGTCCCTTGACGGACAAGATTTACGAGGCAAGGGAGCAGTAATGCTGCAGTAATCGGTTAACTGGAAGTTACTGCGTTAAGGGCCCTACTACCCGACATACGGTTTTCTACTAAATGCTTACTTTTTTCGCACCAACCGTGAAAGTCGAACCATCGCAAATCTAGGTCCGTGTATAATAAGGTTGGACTTACCGAGTGCTGCACCGGATTGTCTGTCTTTTGCCCAAGACTCGCAGCAAGACTCAGGGCTGTAGACGTTTGTCACCGACAACGTAGGTCCACGCTCCAGCCACCACAAAACACAATCACTAATTCCGGGGTCGCTCGTCCGCACATCCGTGTATGGCATAAAACGGGTTTCTGAGGCTGTGACCCTAAACAGTGAGCGCCCTGCTCACAGGGCACAGTGCCATGTGAGCGTAGTTGCGCGGAACAGGTCACTGACAAAAGGTCAGTGCGCGCCGAGGAGACAACGAGAACACTAAGGCTTAGAGCTTTAGACAAAGGATGCCAGCTCCGCCGCTCTGTCCTGTAGTTGCGGTGGGCCATTAAAGGCGCCGCCTCACCCTGGAATGGTCCTGGGTCTGTAAGTGCATGATGCATGTGACGTGTGTTTCTGTGCCCATTCATCTTCAGTGTATGTGCAGGTGACTGTATAGACTAAGATTGTGATGTATGCAATTGCGTGCACGCTAGTGTTGTATGATTCCTCGCCTCTCTCTTTCTCTGACAGCGACAGGAAGAGTATTGTGTGTGTGTGTGCGGAAGGTTAGAGAGCGGTAAACAGGAAAATCTGGAGGAATACAAAATTGAAAAACAGTCGCAGTCTTTAGAACTCTCAAACACATGATTTGTATGTTGTCTTTGTACTTGGATCTGTAAAGTGCCACGGGCTTTATTTTATTTTTAAGCAACCGCTTCATTATTACTAAGTTTTCTTATTGAAGTAACATTGTAGTCATCACCATTATCATCTAAAACATTTAACTTTTGTTTTCGTGTATCTCATTTTTCTCCCATCACCCGTGATGAGCCATTGTGATCAGTAAAAAGACAGTGGGTGTCCCAACCCGAGTCTGAAGCTCACAGGGTGTCCCTAGACTGCAGTGCTGTAGCCTGCTGCTTCCTTCAGTCGAACGGCTTTCTATAGGCTGCAGGCTCAGTAAAATCCTCATCTCACGTTCGCTTTTTTTTTTTTTTTTTTGGTGCACACAGCGGTGTTCGGGTTACAAGCTCTGCCATTTCGAAAATGTAAAAATAATAATTAAAATTTTTTTTCGCTTGTCATTTCCAGCCTGCGGTTTGATCCCCGCCCCTTTCTTGTTAAAATCACGTCCCTTTGTTATCAAAAGAAAGGGGGGAGAGAAAAGGGAGGGGAAGCAGAAGTCTTGGAATACAGTCAATACCGGGAGAAATTTTGGAAGTCCTGATATTTCTTGCTCTCCTCCTTCCTGCCTTTAAAGCACAACTGTTCCACCCTTTACCCCTAAACTCTCTACCGCCGTGACGTGTGACTCACCTAGCATCCCCCTGAACACGTGCATCTAGCGTCATTACTGCAGCTGTGTCATCACCCCCACATCCCCAGTCATCTGCTACCCCCACCTCCTCAGGCAACGCCCTTCTATCCCAGACCGCTCTCAGTCCCTTAACCTTTCAGCCCTCTTCCTCCCCCTTCCCCCGCCCCCCCCCCCCAACAGTCTCTGGCGGCCGTACGGGGACTTGACGGTTACATCTCATGACGTCATTGGCCGTCTCTGGCAGCGCAGCAGCCACATCCACAGAACTCGGTTAAACAGGCGAGATTTCCCCTCCACTACCAGACACACAGCTGGGCGTCTAATGACAGGCGCTGTGCCACAGACGAAGTAGGTGTGAGGGAAGAGAACCGACCGTTATGAATTAAATAAAATCCCGCAGCAACATATTGTCCACTGGCTTTTGTTTCATCTGACGGGATTCCATGAAGTCTTTAACAACTGGAGCGGGACTCCCACAACTGGATACGATGGCGTGCAGTTGCGGCCCTAAGCTCCACTGGGGATGAATAGAAACAAGAAAAAGAAGATGAAGTGTGTAGGTTTCTACGGGTATAAGTAAATGTAGACTTCTGACCGTGCGGCGGTCGTGGAGTGAGGTCTTCACGAAGCCATCAATTCATCTCGAGGCCATCTTTTTTAATGAGGACGGGGTCCTCCTCCTCCTCCCCCCGTTACTACATATGGTGCGCGATTATTATTCGCAATGTCGAAGAGCAGAGAGCTTCAGAGCCATCCGTTCGCGTCTGTTTATCACGTGATAAGCAAAGAGCAGATAAAAGAACACACACAATCTTTTCTTTAATTATGTGTGTTTTACATTACAACTAGATTATCAATACAACCTCGATGATGGGAACAGAAAGATATCTCTCTTGTCTACACAAGATATCTCTCTTGTCTACACACATACATAAAAGAGCGAGAACAGGGGAAAAAATAGACTTAAACCCCTAGCCCCTAGGTACACTTGCTCATCTGAACAAAACAGTTCTTAACATGTATGCCCTTGAATTCCAGGTCTAAGAGACCAGGGTCCTAACATATTTTAGGTAAGCTTCTCCCGGAAAAAGAAACGCAAAGCGGGACAACAACAACAGCAAACAACACTCAATCTGCGTCGTTCTACACAGCTCAACTTTGAACTTTGTCAAACTACAGTTACCTTCCACACGACGTTAGCGACTGAAGACAAAGGCGAAGTGTCGCTATTCAAACTTCTCCTCTAGATGCCAGAAAGACAAGCTTCTTGCAAGGTTGTTTGGCCGGAGGCATGATGCTGGTGCCTGCGGTGAAACGCTTCGCAGAAAGTAACCGTCCTCGGTCCACCACCTCTCTTCTGCAAGGGCTCGAGGGTGAATACCGATGTTGTTTAAACCTCTGCAGCCAAAAAGCGTTCTCGAGGCGACTGCCACGACACAAACAATTTCCTGCTCGGGACGATAAGGCACGGTGACCAGATGTATTGTGTAGTAGGGCGACAATAAAGCGCTCGAAAACACTTACAAAGCTGTTACTCTCTTGCCCCCACTCCCTGTTTAAAAATCCTAATAAATTGTACGCATGCCAGGCAGTGAGTGGTTTCCGCCGATAAGTCCTGACAAGGCCCAGGCTGTGGTCTGCAAGGAAGAGAAGGTGAGGGAAGGCTGAAGGGGGGGAGGAAGTCGGTGCTGCGGGTTAAGTGCTGGATCACGGACGCACGGAATTAACATTTGTGACGCGTGGCAGGGGTTAAATTAAATACTGTTCACTAATACCCTGGATTAGAGTCGGGTCATCATCGCCACCGTAAGCACCGTGTCCTCCGAGGATGAAGTCACACGCTGCTGCCTCAAGCCTGTAGGCGACCACACACACCGAGCACTCCCTCAACCTACCCAGCCATCCACTGTCGCGGCGCCGAGAACAGCACTTGCACTTGCACGGGTATAGGGGAGATGCGTGTACGAACTGCCTGCCGGGAAAGGGGAATGCGTACTACATCAATCATGCATGAAAATCGACAGCCAGGATTTGAACAGTGGTTGCTGCAAAAGGAAATGAAGTCCTCGGCTCTTCGAATGACCACTGTATGTTGTTGATGTAATTAGTTTGCACTGAACTGAGGCAAGCGTCTTTCATCCCATCCACCCACCCAGCCTCGACAGCGCAACCACCCACCACAGTTCTAGTCCGATTGCTTGCCAGCATGCAGACCCCAAGTCCTAATGATGACACAGCCCATCCATCCCATTCTCTCGCCCTGCAAGCTTGGAAATTTATTTGTGGGAGGCTCGTCCGTCATTGTCTGCTGAATGCGGTCAGAGCGCGTGTCCACGTGCGTGCCCCGCTACAGCTGTAGCCGCCAGACGAGCAAATCTTCTATACTGCCAGAGAAGCATTAAGTAAATGCCTGGCTTTACCCTTTGCTGCAAATCCGCGCTGATGAACTCCGTTCTCGGGGCCTGCACGCTAACGCGATCACAGCCCACCCAAAGCGCCAGCCCGGGGTGGATGGGTCGCGTTACACAACGACGCGAGCGCGATGACCACTGCTCCGTTCTGCGTTACCGGCGGGCGCTTCTCTCATGGCGTGCGCGTCCCTGCAGCAGCGATCAGTGCTTCGGCCTGTACTAACAGTGCAGTGAAATTACTTGGCATCCTGCCGCTGAGATCGATCCCCAGCAGATTACTAGACATCGTCTGTTACAACCAAAAGCGTTTGCTGCCATGTTGACAAAGCAGCAAACACACTGATTCAAGCACGCGGCTAAACAGGATGTTGTGGGATCGAGACTATTTCACGAGAAAACTCTGTCATCTGCAGAGAATGGGCTCTTATCAACCCTTTGACTCGGTGAATCACGTACTAAAACCACCTTATATATATATATAGTTCCGTTTCCTTTTCTAATAAACCCCGGGTAACACATGAAAAATAACCACTTAAGCCAGTATCATCGGCCCTGGAAAATGCTGTTGACAGCACCCCGAGTGCAAGTCCCCAAATGTAGATCTTTACACTGACACAAAAGTGCATATCAAGACCAAGCAGATCTTCTCTGTTTTTCACGTGTCCACATGTGTGTTTTATTACCTTACCTGACTATAATACATGCAGTCAGCTTTACAACAAAGGCGGGCGTCTCGTCTGACCTCCATTGTCTCACTTTAGTGTACGTAGAGACTCTCTCCTCGCTCGATAGTAACCAGACATCACGACAGCGGGCATGGAGAGTCTCTCGTCGTCGTTGTGGTCGTAGTCGTCACAGAAAACACAGCCGCATCTACCTTCAACCCTCCCTCCCAATCTCCCCTTCCCCTCTCCACTAGTCCGGGTCAAAGCAGTCTTATAACGCCCGACATCTGAAGGGTGGAGTGCATCATCAATCTCGCGAGTTCCTGCAAGTTGTCTAGAACATACCCCACCTGTCATGTTTGCGTGCACGTGCACGTGCGCGTAGTCCAATGTGCACGCGCCGCGGCTGTACAAAAGAAGGATAGACTCGACACAAAAGTGACGGACAACAATGCTGATTCGATTCCTACACAGAGCTACATTTTTTATGTTACATGAGGTTTCGCCTTGACAATCCTCGGACAGTGTGTATTTTAGACGACTGGCATGCTGGAATGCAAATAATGTATGAGGACATAGAGAGGAGTAGGTGGGTGTTTGTGTGTGGGGTGGGGTGTGGGGTGGAATCCTACATACAAGCAAAAATCCGTAGGGGGGAAAAAGAGGAGAAGAACAAGAATTGCGTGCTGATGACCAAGATCAAAGACTCGGTATCATCTCATTGCGCTGGGTCAACTGGCACGGACAGGGTGGGAGGACGCGTACACATGTAGCCTGCAGTCGCAAGGCGCTGTCCTTGCCAACCTATCGTTGCCCGGATGTTTTCACCTCCACTATGATGTTGATGACATTCCATCCCCCTTGCTAGCTGCATACCATTAGTCCTCCTACTTTGATGGAGGCTAGGGCGGGCGCAGCCCTCTATCACCTCAGTGTCGAAGTCACGGGCCTTGCCCGCACGTTTCCCGTGTCTTGTCCGACGATGAAAATAGGTTGTGGTGGTCGGGAGAGGATCTCCAGGTGGACACAAGCGTCTAACTAACGACACAGAGAGTAGCGTCAAGGAACGCTCCGCATCTACATCATCGGAGCATGAGCACTGTTGGCGGCATCTTGCAGAACGTACTGGACCGCACAGTCTGTTAAGTCGAGGGTCACCCCCTTCTCCATCCTCTGTAAGATACATGTAGTGCCGTTTGCGGCAGCCTGGCCTTGCTGACTGCACTGCAAGGTGCACCTGGATGACGAGCGTCAAGGAACTCCCTCCCCTCCCTATAAACATACACAAATCTGACCCCTACGCCCACACCTCACCCAACCAGAAAATTGCAAAGGTCACATGCATATTACGGCGAACACACGCGCAGCACTGACGAGATGTTGAAAGCTCGGTAGGAAAGCGATGGGTGTGATCCAGGCACACCTTTGAAACAAAAACACGCTGGATTCACGGCCAGTCGGACTTCGGGCGAGCACAGCGCCGTCTTTTGTTCGGACACCTCCGATAAAGAGATAACTTCCGTTTTCTTTTTGTGGTCGCTCTCTTTCGCGCCCTATATAGAATGAACCCATAGACGTCGGCTAAACACGTGTACTACAGGTTTACTATGCCACAGTCGACAAACACAGCTATTATACATCATTGGGCAGCCGGATGCGGCGCGTGTACGCGTACAAACACAGAGGACAACAAACACGACGACGATGTCGTGGCGCACTAGCTAACCCTACAGCCTACACTCTTCCGACAAGTCCACACCTACGCGCACCAGCTCAATGACGAGACAACTGCAAAAAATAAAAATTCAATTGAACGTAGGCGGCATGATATTTTAAAATAAGTCATTGTGCGCCCCACCCATAGCCTGGCAATAACGGTAATCGTTCGGCTGACAAACTTTCCATAAACAATTCTTCCCGGCAGCAGGAAGTCAGCTGACTCCACCTGACTGAGCAGTCTGTTACCCGGCCATGCGGTAGCAGCTCTGATGCTTGGGAACTGAGAGGAGGTGATGGCGAGGTCTGAGGTTTGCCGTGTCCTTTCTTTCCTCCGGGGCTTCTTTGCAGCGAGTTACAATACTGACTAGGTCATGGAACGAGCACCAGGGGGTAGGTGTCAAGGTCGACAACTTATCAAGTTTGTTGTATATGCGTGGTCGCGATTAGGCACGAGTTTGGCACAATCTTGTAGAACGGTTCATTGTGGCGTGATCTCGTGTGAATGGCAAACACGTTCCTAGCCAGGAACAACACAACTTCGATGGACAATGCTCAATTTTTTTTTCTCTCTCTCTCACACATAAACACAAAAAAAGAGACAGAGTTCATTAGCTATTAACTCAATCCTACAACTATTTGCATTCATTTCCTGTAGCCATTCCCTTATCCCTCTTCCCTAATCAACCCAAGAAGGAAAAAAGTCTTTACCTTTTGATGTTTATGTCTCGATTCATAGCAGCACCTCTGTAATGAACTCTTCGCCACTCCAATAATTAGTCCTCCACATTCCGCCCTGACTTTTTTTTTTTAAGTAGGGGTTGGAGGGGATGCAAGGTCTCGATAAACTGAAATAAACCGCCGGCTATTCCGTTAGAAAATCCAGTTTAGTCCTCAGCCAAGGGCCGGAGGATGGCGTGCGACTCCAGCGCGTTGGCTGATCAAAAGAAGCCGAGCAGCCTCCCGTTTCCGATGGCACGACCCCGGCTCAACAAGTCCAGTAACCTCGGCTGTCAGCAGACGACCCGTGAGTGATCTCCCTCTACTCCAGCTTGGCGGGGGTCGAGAACCGTCGGGTACGGTTGCACACCCGCGTTTTCCTCACTGCACCCTGGCACCGCCACCGCGCTGGCTCCGACTCCAAGAGGTGTCGCGCTGCTTTGCTCGCTCCACGACACAGAGTGTACCCTCCCGTGTAACCTTTCCCCTCCCTCTCTCTCTCTCGCGCCGCGTCAACAGCGGCGGTAAGTGGAGGGGCTTCAGACTAAGATACACAAATACCAGGCTGGGCTGTCAACCATGACCGACTAAGGACAGCCGCAAGCCAATCAAAATGCCGGAGGCGTGGCCTCGTGCCTTGTCAATGGGCAAGTCTAGCAAGCTGCCGACCGTACAGCCGATCAACCTTACCCCTCTCTCGTTCCCTCCATCCTTACTTTTCTGGAGAGAGAGAGAGGGCGCAAGCAACAAGCAGACAAACGCAAAGATGAAGGCTTTATTTTAGCTACGAATCCTTTTTTTTTTGCGGGGGAGGGGGGTTATGAAAGTTTCACGAAAGGTACCGGAAATATTTTAAAATTATATTAAGTGGAAAGATAGTTATCTTTTTTTTCGTATCCTTGTTGGCCGACAGACGAACTTTCACATGCTTAGACGTGCTTAAATTGCATCCTTTCCAACCCATCATTAAGACGAGGGCTACGTAAATGAACATTTCATGTCTTGCAGCCTCTTTAACTTGTCTTTCTAGACAGTCCCATCCTCTCTCTGATTCATTCTTTCTTTCTCGCGCACTCTCTGTCATTCGCGTGCGCGCGCGCACACACACACAATGGTCGGTTTTTGTCTACGCCAGGTTCCATGACAATAGCCGAAGAAAACACGTTCCACAGCTGTTGCACAAAATGACGAATGAGACGTGCGTGTGGGTTGGAGAGAGGGGTGATGGTATGGGGAGGGGGAGAGTACGGAAGACACGGTGTCGGCTGAAAAACCCAAAGACGCCTTTCATTCAAACATCTGGCCACGATGCCTCTGTTTCTTCTCGTGCCAGGCCACGCCACAGAGTCTGGCACCATCCCTGCCCCTTCCGCAGACAGGAGAGTAGGGTAGGGGAGGATAAAGAGAAGGGGGGGGCTGGGTTCCGTTCTGCTGCCGTAGTTGTTCCAGAAGTCAAGCCTGTTGCTGGCCTTGGATGCACGGAATACACGGTGTGGCACGCTCTACAGATTCCGCCAAGGATACCTGGGCTCCCCACAGAAAAGATGCCGTCGACGACAAGCGACCGAACTCTCGCTGCTACTACCTTCTGCTACCCCGAAGTAGTTGTGAGGCAACATCTACCCTGCACTATTTAGCTCAGATACCTCGCTCGCCTTCTGGTGCCGCAGGGGTGGCCATGCGCTCGTTACCAGGACAAATGGAATCGGATGGGAGTGGTTCAGATCTCGCCTCTGGCACACACCATTTCTCTCAGGAGATGGCACTTGCTTACAAGGGGCTGTCATGATTTATAGCCTTAGCTGCTGACTTTGATGAAAACACCACCAATCCTCTGTTAGGAGCAAAGGAATTCGAGGGAGGGTTTTTGATCAAGTGTTGGGGGAGGGACCTTTCATACCCTGTAATGGTACACTGTTGATAACGGACTTTCTGTGGCTCAGGTCACTGAAATGGGAAAGGCAAGTCCAAAACTGTTTAGAGCCGGTTGTACACGTTTCCAAACCTTAAACCTGTTCTAAAAAAAGTAAATTTAGAACAAAAAATGTTAAAGCCACACCCACGTCATTTCGATGCGTTGCACTTGCGTGTTAGCAGCGTTCATAAAGACTGTCTCTATCAAGTTTTAAAATACACGGTTGTTCTTAACTGGATAAAACTGCAACGACCTCGGTTATGAGAAAATACTTGAAAGACAAGTTTAGGGTATTTACAAGTAATCAAGAGGGCCTATGATCAAATAAGACAACGAATACTTTTAGTGGCTCGTATTTTAGCAACCCTATATTCCAGGAATTGCTGAAGACATCGCATTGAGTGCTGACGAAAGCGCGACTCGAGTTAACTATGAAAAAATGGTAAATTGTTATTAGAGATGCTTTGAAGGATCATCTGTCAACAATCTCGTTCAACTTTCTTTTTTTTTTTTTTTTTTCATTTGTTCTCAATGGATTCGCCAAAAGAACTGCTGTCTAGAGAGGGCGGACCGGTGGCGAAACGGTTATCGCCTGTCATCAATACAGTCCAGGGGTTCAGATCTCGTCTCGGGCACACTGTTCTTTCTCTGAGCTTATAGGGTCGTCTGCTTTACCCTTTAAACAGCTCTAGCTGCTGGCTTGATGTAAAACACCAATTCCACCTACGGCCTCCTCCAACTCCTCGTCTAGCGAGTCGCGGAGTCGTCTTATCGTAGTAGTCGAGGAGGCCATTCCCGTTGCTTGGTGATCTGTTAACATTCCGCGGTGTTCGTATCCCACCGTACTGATTGTGCTCGCCTCATTAGCCAAGCTTGAAACTTTATATGTTTATGCTGGTATTAAATTTGACTGGTAAACAATCGTTCACTAGTTCTCCTAACACGACGTGTGGTAAATTATTCATGTAAGCCTCGGTTTTATAAAGTAGCATATGCTGAAGGATTGCAAATCCACCTACGCCTAAAACTGTTTTGTTCGCCACCTTACCGGTACTTCTGTAGAGCAGTTTTAACTGAATATTTTAAAGGATTAAAGTGTCTAAACTTAATAATTTGATGGTTCCTGGCTGATTGTGAATTGTTTACAATGCGACTTAAATGCAACTGTGGGTCGGGTTAAATGAGACAGCCATGTTGCTGAACCTTTTCGATGAAGTAAAAACTCGCGAGTGATTGTATACCATAACCATGTCCATAAGCCATACTGTACTGGGTCTTCTCCTAATGTCCAAGTACTAGACGCAAACACCTGACGTTTCCGTCGTCTCCTAAAGTCCACTTGTTATCTGGCTTCTATCCTTCGTGTCAGTGCTCAGACTACTTTTCTCTGTTAAGTAGACTCCAAAATGTCGCGGCACCTTCGGATGTCAATCAGATCAATCGACAACTATGTTGAGCTGAATGGAGCTTCTAGACCCAAGTGGCAGCAACCCATCTTCCCCTATTCCCTCCGTCTCGCTGGAGAAAGGAGACCGCTCACAATGAGCTGACTGATTGAGAGGATGTGCTTGACTGCAGTCTGCTGATTATAAGACTACAAGAAGAATCCTTCCATGCTGACCTCGCCACAACAGACCTGCAGTCAAGACTTTTACACCTGCGACGAAGAACGCACACCTTTCCCTCCCGCCAACCAGGTTTGACCAAATCTGGACGATCCGCAGAACGTGGACAATCTTCATGAGTGGAACCTACCCACCGCCCCCACCTCCCCAGTGATCCCCTCGTAATACTTTGGGTGAAGCTAATGCTGGCAACCGAGTTCCGTTCTACCAAGAGCCACCAACGTGCAGACTATGCCTACGGAACATCAGGCTTATGTATTCATCACCACGATTGCGGCAAAATTTATTCCCGAATTCCCCGGATTATTACCGGATTAGGTGTAAGTTTATCGACGACAGCAACATTTCCGCGCCTAGCTGAGCCATCAAGCACGGGAAACATTATTTAATTATACATAGCATCATTGATTTTTCAGCATCACATTTCGACACTGCGCGTCCACTGTGGACATTTGTTACCATTGTTCTTTCTCTCACGTTGAAATATGTTGTGTAAATAAACAGCAAAGCAACACGAAGCAATCGTTCCAAGACAATTTTGATTAAGTAAACAACAGAGGCTAAATCACCAAATATTCAAGAACTTCGTGCGACGACTATGCGGTTGACTCATCTTGACGAGGGTTGCCGTGAAGCTAGCTGTGCGGAGGAGTTCGTCCCCCAGGGATGGGTGTGAGCTACAGCTCCTAGCACTATGTTTTCTGGATATAGCCGTCGTTTGGCCGTATTTTGGAGTTTGAGAATTTCAGCTCATAACTGTGAGTAACGAACTTTAAAGAAATACATCAACAACCAAATACTGACTCACCGAAGCATCTTGGAAGACCATGGACAGCCTTCCTTTTCTCACGAAGTTCCTTATTTAAACTCTACAACTGCGTCCTACTCTCCATTGGAAACGTTTCGAGAAGTACTGTTAGGGACATAACGGCGCCCAGGGCTTGGCTAACCTGCACAGGCATCGGCTTCCGTTGTTTCTAACTCCAGTTCTCTCCATCTACTCGGGAGCTAAATACCTGGCACAATACAAAGCAGGTGATGAGGATGCGGCGCGGTTTCAAGTCGTTCAGTCCCGCAAATCGCGGCAAATAGCCGGGTCAAGGTGTTGCTCAGGTAACGCCGTGCCCTGCTGTGCCCCGTAGGGATCAAACATGACCAAGCGACTGATGCTTGGACTGAAGACAGCAGACAATTGTTAAAGTAAGCACCGCGCCGATTTCTTAAGCAAAATAAAAAGATTGCAACAGTCATATATCAAGGAGAAAAGAGAGGCAAGCACCAAACGATGACGAACCTTCTCTACCTCCTTCCCCAACACACACACACCTGTTAATAATTGCACTGTGGGGATGGGGATGGTGGAGGCAGAAGCGTGGGAACAGAATATGGCAGCAGTGAGTTTGGCCACCATACCAATAATCTTCTTATGCATCTACAAAATCAACGTTTACACGACTACTCGCCGCCTTTAACACCAGGTCGGTATGCGACCTTCTTGCAGCCTGGCGCCCTATCTCACACATACATTCTCATTGCAAACTTTGTGTAATGTGACACAGGTTTGCGAAAATCCTTGGCATGCACAGCGCTGGCATGTTCACTTGCCGAAAAACGTTCTTTCCCCCCTCACCTCTCCTCCACCAAACAGTGCGATGATCCCGATAGACGGCAGATAAAGTTACCGTCTGTTCTACTGCCAAAATACACCACCAGCCAGCGACACTTCTCTCTGGCGGCGGTGGTGGTGGTGCTTAAAGTCGGATCATGTAAACTATCTAGGGAAGGTTTCTGATGAAAACGACTTTACAATGATTAAATGTGCCAGAAAATTCGAAAGATGATGATGATGATGACAAATCTGGCAATTAAACTGATCAACATTAAATTGTTGAAGCTTAGAGAGAGAGAGAATGGTGTATTCGCAGCATGTCGAAAGATACGCACTGGGTTGTTGCTCAAACAATCTGAATTTCTTGGCACGATGGCAACGACAACACACAGAAAGGATTAAAGTCGGCCGACGAGCTCTATCAAGCATCCCCGGCCCAAACCCGCTGCCCTTACCATCCATCCACCATCTACCGCGCCCTTCGTTCGTTGACGGAATCCTCGAGAGGTTTCTCACTGAAGTTCAAGTCCCGCATTTGTCTCCCACAACAAGATGAACTGACTGGGCAAAAGCTGCAGACATTCTCCCCCAACCCTCAACACACACACACTAGCCCCCTTACCCCTCAAAAAGGAAGAGGAAGGGAGGAGGGAAAGTCTTTTGCACACGACCTTCGCGAGAAATGATCGATGCTGTGGCAGCCTCCAGGCTGCTCTCCACCGCTTGAGAGAGGCTCATGCGTCAACGCCGGTTTTCTTCTTCTGCCTTCTATTTATCTCCTTTTACATCAGAAAAAAAATTAGCGACTTCGCTGACGTTTATACTCAACATCAAGAAGGTGGAGAGCGCGCAGCACGCTGTCTCCGTTAAATGAAGACGGTTTGTGATATGATGTCATCATGGCAGGACGTGTGAATAAATGCAGTAGCCGCAGAAAGCTGAGAATTGACAAACTCTTCCTCGCCTTCCGCAACAGTAGGAATCAAATATGAATGCATTGTATATCGATGAGGGTTCTCTATGCTTGCTTTGTCGCTAATGATGCTCGTATGTGTGTGTTTGACAGATAGAGAAAGTGTGTGTGAGATAGAGAGAGTGGGAGAGACAGAAAAACACAGAAAAACAAAAAAGGATAAGATGAGTGAGAGTCGGCGAGCTTCTTTCTCCAATCAGACCGTGTCTTCATACAACTATATATAAAAAAAAATACAGTGGAACCTCGGTTAGCGAACGCCTCGGATAGCGAATATTTCGGATAACGAACAACTTTTCAGAACGAATTATGTTTGTTAACCGAGGTTCCACTGTAGTAAGTTTAACATTCCCAAATTAACTGTACTTTAACTAAAGAAAAAGCAAATTAATACCTTGAAGAAAATATTTTCAAATATCTGCTGACATCTTCTTTCTCTTTCTCTCCACCACCTTGTATCCAACTACAATCTCTCCAACCAACTCTCAAATAAACTAAGTACAAGTACAATTATCTCTCCTTAAAACAAATTCCCAGACCACACGGTTCAAGTTCCAAGTATACACTGAACCACCAGGCGCGACCACCACCAACCTCCGGGTCCTGAGCTATTTGGTGGCACACCACTTAACTCAGATCCGACATCGTTTACCGCTTCAAAAAAAAATTTTTTTTAAGTAACAAACAATAAGAAAGAATTTTTAAAAATGCTCTCTAGCTGTCGCTAAAACTGACAAATCGTTCACTTCTTCTCCACGTTGACGAAAACCATAATTTTTTTATCCTATATAAATTTCTGCATCACTTTCAAGCATAAATACATTTTCTATTGTCTCACACAGCCTCCTAAATTGTGCAGAACTGAGGCTGAAGCTGTAGCAGAAGTAAACATTTTGCAGTTGATAGCTTATCGCCAGGGCATTCCTACCGAGCCGCAATCCTGCGCACGCGCGGCCGCAAAATAATAATAATTAGAAAAATGAGAACAAGTAACGATATAGCGTGTCCTGACCTCAAAGCTTTCATCAAGCTGTAGAAGAAACAAGCTACACGGTCACAAACATCCCACTCCCCCCGCCTTTCTCTCTGTAATTCCTGTCCTTATCGGGTTTTTTCCCTCCCATGGCGACTGATTGTTGACACACGTGTTGCACGTTAAAACGATGTAAAGCAAGTCGCTACTGAGCGCCTCCATGATGTAGTTTATCGAGTTACGACATTCGGGCGCCGCAATGGAAGGAAGATGGACGAACAAACGAGCAAGGCCAATCGAATGCGTTTACGATTTCTGCTCCATCATCTTATTCCAAGTTTCAAGCGGTTATTTCAGTTTAGGATTATGACAGAAGCACGAAGATGACGCCATCCCAACAAACGGACGCCCGATGTATGTCGCATCAAGTAGTGAGGCAACGCAGGCCACGTGACTAACGGGCCTTCCCCATACCTTCCTAGCAACTGTTAAGTGTGCTACACAAACTGACTAGCAAGGTCTGAAACAATAGCTGCGAAAACAAATTAAATCTCCGACACATACAGATGTTTTAGCAAGGCAAAATACGAGGAAGGTTCATAGGGACAGATTTTGTAAAGACAAAACAAACAAACAAAATGGAAGAAATTCAGATATCACGAAAAGATAAATGCTGGGGTAAAAATACAGATAACTGACAAGAACTTAATTAAACATTGACCCTGACCACACATTTATTAACTTTTAAAAAACCCCGACGCCGACAGATTTACAGTTACACTTTGCCAACAACAAACACGCATCAATAACAACACAACAGCAAAGCTGCGGCCTCAAAACCTGAAGGGGCTCACCATGTCTTCTTGTTGGCTGTCTTGCGAGGAACCGTGGAGAAGTTCAGGCGGTTGTAGAGTGGAACGGCGTTCCTATCCCCGACAGGGTCCTCCCACATTCTGCTGTACCCCGGCTTGGACTGGAACTTGCCCGTCTTGACGGTCGTCGTCGATGACGTCGCTGTGGTGTCCGGGTCAAAAGGCACAGCTGCTGCTGCTGCAACTGCGGCGGCGGCGGTGGTGATGACAGCCGTCGCGGGCGTGAGCGCGGCATGCACCTCCTCGCACGTCTTGAACCGCGTCACGTTGTCCTGCTGGCTGCAGTCGGCCGACTTCGGGGGCCACTGCAGCTTGTGGGACATGTGGTTTGACTTCCCACCTTCTCGGCCCCTGAGGTCCCTGAACGGAAACTCTCTTGCTCACTGGCGAGCAAAACTTCAAGAACAAAATCGATGGCTACGGAAGAGTGAATCTGCTCTAACAGGTTTGTTCTTGGCAAGAGCGTATATGTCACGACAAGTCTCGAAAGGACTAAATAATAACTCTGGTGCACCAATCTGTTAATTTTTTTAAACCTATATCACGTGTCAAAGCTCAGGTATCACGTGAACGAAATGCAGACGTATCTCCGTTGCTGGTAGATGACAGAAATATGTGAAGAATTCAATCTACAGTGTCCACTCTGTGTGTAAGTTGTCGTGCCCTTAATACCTTACACCACTCTGCAATCTTTCGATCGTGATCCAAGCACCAAGACGCCGCATACCTTTTTTTCCCTCCCACCTTGTCACGTGAAGGTAAACTTTTGCTATGGCTACTTTCTCTGGCCTCTAACCGAAGCCGAGACCGCCAAAAAGTCAACAGTCTTTTGCAACATAAGTCAACAGCTTTGCATGACGACTACCTACAACAGACCAAGAAAAACCAATGACCTCACAAACAAAGCGAAGAACAAACTTAATCTAAAATCAAACTACAAATCGTTAAAAAAAATCACCAAGCACATCCTAACCCAGCACAAACTGTTCATGCAATCAGAAGACAGTTTGTTTCCCTCCCGGGCGGGACAGGCACATCGACCAGAAGGTTAACGTTGACACATGTTGACTATCTTGTAGTCCAGACAGGATCGCGGTCTTGCAGGACATGGGGTGGGGTAAGCGCAGGGTAGGTGGGTGGGTGGTGAGAGAAGGTCGCAGTCGCTCTAAATGACGACAACGACGTCCACAACCGGCGTGACAAGACTATCGACTTCGTTCCGACCAATGTTCGACCATGACGGTGTCTGTCCAGTCCACGTGCAGAGGATGTCGAGGCTTGGCCACAGGAAGAAGCGTGACGACTGGTGCGGCCAACCACTTACAGTCGGTGGGGCTGAGCACTGTTGTAGCGGGGAGTAGATGGAGGAGGTGGAGCGACAGAGCGGAGTAGGACTGTTTTTGGCAGACCTCGTGCAGCACGCGCTGCGGAGGGGATCGATGTAGCAAGGTGGGGACAGTCGGGTGAGGTATGGGTTGGGGTAGTGGAGGTGGTGGTTATGGGCAGTCATCGAGCGGCTGCTTAAAATGAGACGAGAGTGAGAGAGTGAGAGATTCTCATTCAGGCGTTTATCGATCATTCGGCGTCTTCTCTTCCTCCCTCACTTCTCTTTCTATTCTCCATACCCACCTCTTGAGCTCTTCATGTGTCTCTTGCTCCCCCTTTCGTCGGGTCGCTTCTTTCCCCTTGCTCCTTGCTTCCTCGTACGTGTTCTTTGTGGTTGTCAGTCGGGCAACATGATGGCACCAAAACCTTAGCTCTTTGCTGGCATTCATTTAAATCTCCAAGGCATTCACTTGTTGCTCCGACTGCTCCAGACGTAATACATTTTCCTCTCAGACGCTGCTTGATCTTACACAAACATAAGCGCACGCACACACAGACACACTGACTCTTCTTATTCTGGGCTCGTCCTCCAATTCCACCGACCGTCGGTGACTGCCAAATGCTGGGAGCAGCGTTGTATTTTCTCTCACTGTATGCAATTAGCGGGTGATCGCTTGGAGGGAATCTCCTGTTACCTCACGGCATTTCGCGTACAAAGGTTGAAAAGCTGGATGGGTGTGGAGAGGTTAAGGAGCAATGGTTGCTGGAATGTCTAGCCAGTGACAGGATCCTTTTTCTGCAGCCTACTGTATGATGTGGCTGAGCGATGACGACATAGAAAAAGCTTGCCAGACATGAAGCAGCGCTCCTCCTTGATTTTATGACCAAAAAAATCTTCAGGTTTCTCAACAGACATCAGAATTCCATGCAACATCAGTGTTCTAGATGACTATTTCTCCTTCATCCTTATCACTTTCGGCAAACATTTCTGTTCATGACAAACGATTTTTCTTTATAAAGCTGTTCACTTTCATGTGAACATCTCTCAATGACTGATTTGTTCGACGATTTGAACTCGGACAGTCGAAGAACGGGTAAAAGGGTGTGTGTGTGTTTCGAGGGGGGCAGACGGCCGATATGCAAGTGGTCGCCGTTGTCCACCTCGGACCGCTCCCCTCCTCAACAGCTATTAAGTGTCGACGGCGCAGTGAACTTCATCCACCTCGGCACAGGGTCAAAAGGGCGCGAGTGAGACGGTTTCTTGTTCTCGGAAGTTCGCCACCCATTTACCCTAATGCACGTCCGGAGCTTCAACAACGCTGAATGTTGTGATCGATACCTTTCAACCTGCAGCTGTAACCCTTAACATGGAAACTCCCCAGCGCGCACGCACGCGCGCACACACACACAACCAGCAAGTCTGTATACGAGTATGTATGTGTCTATCTGATGGCGTGGAGAGACGGGGGCGATATCACGAGCCCAGTATCTTTAAACTGCTTATGTGAGATGACGTAGAGTTCTCCCGCCAATCTCGTATCTTTCTCTCTCTCTCGCGAGCACACACACAGGGATTTAGTTGTGGTTTTTTTTTTTAGGGGAGGGGGGTGTTGTTTTGTTTCCAGACGTGATGTCCCCTTTGATCTTCTGCCCAGACATTATGTCCGCGCTGGCGCCTCGATAATCTGTTCGATCTTGTCCTCCCGACAGGGCTTCCTCCAGCTTCTGCTTGTCCCTCCCGTCACCACTGCACCTCACCCCCACCCGCGGTTCCATTTATCTGTTTTCCCGCGCGTCTAGCAGTGTTTGTAGTCGGCTCCACTTTCTGGCGAAAGACCCGAGCACTTTCCCTGACCGCAGTCGCCATGCAAGAGGCAATCACAGTCAAATCACGCTGTGTAACCTCCACGTCCAGCAAACATTTGGTCTTCGGCTTCTGGCGGCAGCTGACTGAAAGTCTCCCCTCTCCCCCTCTGCGCGGTACTGTAGATCCTTCCGTCCATCATCCTCATTACCAGTGCTTGGATTCTTCCTCTCTTCCAATCAATGTAACTTACTTTGTCTCTCCACTACACTTATCCTGAACCAATCACAGTCTTCAGCGCCTTCACCTCTATCATAAAATCTTTCATAACCTTCCTCCACACCTCCACGCGCATTCCAAAGAAGAAGTATCCTCCGTTTGACTTTCCTCGCGCCCAAGCTCCCTACTCCCTCCCACCCCACACTCTGTCACCAACACAGCTCCCTCCCGCTTCGGACATAACACTGGTGTCTGTTCCCTTGAGCAAAGCTGCGCGGGATTAAACGGGGGAATTCGATTAGGGTGTCTCGCCGACTACAAGCACGCAGCCTAATATCAATCGTGCCACACTCGGGACGGCAGATTTTTTTTTCTTTTTTAGGAGATTGGCGGGCGAGATGGTGCTGATGTGGCGAGAGTAGTGAAGCAGAGACATTACGGGAAATAAATGTGTGAGATAAACGACAGTCATCGTCATCTAATGATGATGATGCTGGCCAAGTGAAATTATAGGGGGAATGCTCTCCTATTCCTCCCCCCATCTCTTTCACGCGCGCGCGCACACATATATTGTATAAATCGAAAGTCCATATGCGACAGTAAGATACATTTTTTTTGTTCTCCAGGACTTCACATACCAAATACTTCAGCTCAAGACATGCCTTGACTTTGTGTCACACAAGAACATATGTGTCTTCGGCACCGCTCCTAAAATGATGGCACGAAATAACAGTGCACACTAGTGTAGGAGTCATCTCCACGCTCTTCCTTTTTAAAGCTGATATGGCACGTGTCGCAGTAAATATATATATTCGTACTTTATGCACAATGTGGCGGATGCTAGACAAGGTGTGTTTATTCTTTACGAACGTCTCGACTTCACGTGATCAACACCCAGTCTGCACCTTGCACTGTGCACCATGCTCTCTCTCTCTCCCTGTTGGGATGCACGTGCAGCCATTATCTGGCAGACTGCAAGCCTCTTCCTCAGCTGGCAAGCTCCTGGCTCAAACTGACGTACGCCCTACATCTCGCAGGCAAAAACAACAACAAAAAAGGGGGAAAAAAACCTAAAAAATTCGATTCGATAAACTGACCATCATTTCGCTGCGAAGTGAATGGATTTCTCGCCGAACTTCGACCGGCGCGCGTCAACTCGAGCGGCAGTCAAGTGATTATAAGGCGATCGAGCCGGAGCACCGCGATAACGGGCAACCCCTAAAGACACCCTTTATCCCCATCCCTCACTCTCCCTCTCTCATTTTCTTTCTCTGGCTTCTCCACAAGGAGGTGGAACAAAAGATATGAGGGGGAGGGAGAGGAGGGAAGAATATGGGAATAATTGGGAGAAAGAGGACGTGCTTTATCAGCTGCCGGCTAATGACGACGATAGGATTATTGTACCACAGGGAAAACAAAATATTACAAATGCAGAATGCTTCGCCGGCATTTTTTCTTTGTGCGTGTAAGAGAGATTTTAAAAGAAAGACGAATTGTACGAACAACACCTGACACTACTTCCCTCTCAAAGAAAAAAAGAACACCACACCCCAAAACAGTGTTTCCAGCCAGTTCTGGTAGCATCTTACTCCTCTCCACACCCCTGCTCGGCCCGACTTTTACAGACGTGGACTATTCTCCGATGAGATCGCGTCATCGTGATGGAATAATTCCGCTGGTGCATGGCAAGCCAATACTCCACAGCAAACAAACTGTTGCAGCCTGGCGGCACGGCTCCTCCCAGGCCTGCGAGTAAAAGAGACCCTTCTCCAGCAGGTAACAGAAACCCTTGGTTATCTGATTTGTTTTCTGTTTCGGGGAGTAGAAGAGAGAACGCCAGATGCCTGTGAAAAGAACGATAAGAAAGAATCGTCTTCCCTGTCGCCCAACTTCCATGAGGATTACAGATCCCCCTCTCCATTACCTGTCTGTTTCCCAAGAGTTCCTATGCAAGCCTTGTTGTGAGGTTGTGGTCTTGGCGCGAAAGAAAGAAAGCAAACAAAGAGGTGGGGAGAGGGGAGGATGAGGATGCTCTGTTGGTTCCATCCTGGTCGCAAGCAGCGGACCGCTTGACAAACGTGCTCGGGTCGCATGGGGCCGCTACTGTGTTCAGAAGCTGCCCTCGCATGAGACGCGGCGAGATAACACGGGATGACGAATGTTCTGGCTATCGCAGCCCCAGAGTGGCGGCGAGCTGTGAATGTCGGGCTTTCAGGAGTCTGGCTTCAGTAATTGAAGTCGGTCGTTGAGGCATCGATCTGTCGGCCAAACTCACAGGATTTCTTTAGCGGCGGAGTGAAGACTCAGAACGCGGCCATGGAAAGCCTCCAAACCAAGCCCTCCTTATCCGAGCGCAACAGAGCTGAGCGAAAGTCTCGGAGGGAGGTTGATGCGAGTCAGCGATTCAATACCATCAGTGCACTCAGCAAATGTCAGAAAGTGTAGGTCTCTGGATCACGCAGTCAACATCTGAGTGTCATGTACAATGTGAATGATGCACGGTCTACCTGACACAATATCTGAAAGTCGCGCGGTGAACATCTGAATATCACACTGCCACCATAGCAGCGTCTTGACTTAGCTAGTCGAGTGTCAAACAACATCCTTTTGTTGCAGAAAAGGGCATAGACGCAAAGGGAACAGTCAGATTCTCTGACAACAGTCTGGCCCAATCTCAGTGAAGCATTTCATTACTTCCGGAGACTATCCTGAAGCAAGAAGATTTGAGCAATAACATCTCTTGTAAAATCTGCAAGCGTTAGAAAAGTTACAGGAGCAGCCGCATCGCCGTCGTTATCATTACCAAGCCTCAAGCTTCCTACCAAACACAACAGCTGGGGAAGGTCATGGTAACTGAACATTAATGGTATGAGTAAACACACAAGCACAGGTGGAAGTCCCATAAACACGAAGTACAGATGTCTGATGCAAAAACTAAAACAAAAAACAAAAAACGAAACAAAAACAAACAAAAGAACACTCAGCTGCTGATGACTAGTCAAACCAGGCTCAGGTAGGGGACACAGGTGTCGGAGCAAATTGCGGAGACTGCAGACAGGCCACAGCTGGCTTTACGACTGCGAGATGCAGACATGGCGAGAAATCGATTCAGGTAACTAATCACTTTGTCCTTCGGACACAGGTTTATGAATGCCTAGGAGGAGAGGGGGTAAGAAGATATTCTACGACTGAAAACAATAATGCGATACAAAGTTCGAAGCAAGCGTCAAGCAAACACACAACAACAAAACTCTTCCTTATCCCCTCAAAAAAATGTACAACTGATGTAAATGGTTATTCAAACATCGATTGACAACATTTTCTTCTATTTATTATACTTGAGCAGATGTGAGATGAATACTAAACAACAACACACACAACAGTGCGACCTTCGGTTGACACCTTTTTCAGCTCTCCGCCGTGAATTTAAAATACCGTCGACGCAGGGAGAAAGACTGACAAAGCATTGCGCCAAGGGTTAAATCCGAGGTACCGACAGTCGCTACTTCTTAACTTCGATGTACTGAAGCCGGATCCCGGATTTCACCCTCACGTCGATTTTTTTAAAAAATATATAAATACAGGATACTGAAAGCTCTGGCAGAAAGGGAGCTCTTAACCAGGTAACATGAAACACGAGCCTTCCAAGTGAGGCGCGCATCGTGATATGCACCGGGCTTTTTCACACAGTGTCGGCGAAGGGATGCTGGATGCTGTATATCTGGAAGCCGGCAGTGCTATCAGCAGTGAGTCATAGAAGTACAAGAAACGGGAGATAGAGGGGGCAGGAAAAAGGGGGCACTTCACTTTAAGCACGCATGAGTCACTACGAGCTACACGCTGCAGCGCTTTGTACTCGAGTCAAAACTAATCTGCTTTATGAGGGTGGAGGATCGGCCATGGTGGGGAAGGACTTGGTTTTCTCTCCGAAGCAGCAACTATGGCTAAATCATGTTTTCAAGGCAGCCAACCATGTAAACAGATGCCACATGCAGAGAAAGAAAATAGTGTGCCTGAGCTGAGAGCTGAACCCAGGACAGCCAACCTTCACTGTATTGGTGACAGGCGCTAACCGTTGCACTACCGGACCGCCCGGAGAGCTGGAGGCAGGGGGATCCATTTTTTTTTTTAAATCACGAATACACAACTACTACCTATACTAGATCCTGAATCGTTGACTCTCCAAAAATGTTAGTCAAAACATTCTGAAGTCGCCAAGACTCCCAGGATGCTGCAGAGCTCGAGGAAAATCGTGCTCCCCAATATCTGACATCGCCACCTAACGGGGATTGCTAAATATAAGAACAAGCAGCATCACACGGCTACGACCGCTTCAGCCAAGAGCTCTTACTACGCACGTTAGAAATTTTACGGCATGGACACCATACCGAACGGTGTAACAAACATACGATGCAGTCTGGAGCATAAGCCATGCGGTGAGGAAGAGGCGAATCTGAGATGATCCAGTTCACGAATCTGCAGCATCACCCACCCAACACACACACACCCACGAAGGACAAGGCGGTGCTGAATACAAGCTGTATGGCATTTCTTTGAGACGAACCTCCTAGACAGCTGGAATCGGTCACCTCCTCTGTTCGGTCGCTAAAATTTAAGAGGTGACGCGATGACGAGCAGCACAGATCCTCTGGAGCACTCTTTAAGTCGTGGAGCTTGTAGAAAATCAGCACGCAAAAAACTGGAGGCACGTTACAAACAGGTGACATCTTCCTGCTCCATTCACAACCTTGGCAAGGTGTTCTCAAGTTAGCCATGGGAACGTAGAACGCTCCATTATTTCGATTTTTGTTCACCTACACAAGCGTCGAGTTGGTGAAGCAGGCTGTTCCGCAGACATCATGGGGGAAAAAAAACAAACACAAAATAACTTACAATAACTTCAGACTCTTGGCATCTTGGATTTCTGCGGAATGACACCTTTGCACTGTATAACAGTCTTTGGGGTTAACACTGTGTCGTTACCATGACTCCGAGAACTTGCCGAGACAAGGCGGACCAGCCAGTCAAGCCAGACACCCACGGATCCCAATGCTACCTGTCCTCGGCTTCCCGGCTACTGTACCAACTGCAGGCCTCTCTCGCCTTCAGTTCCGAGGCACTGGTGTTGCCGCCTCTGTCAGCGTGTTTATCTGAGGTACCCCCTTGCTCCCAACAATGACGCGTCGGTGAAATGTCTGTGCAGAGATAGGAGGGTGGTGGAATGGTTGAGAGGGTGGGCGTATCAGCAACTCTTCCACTTCTTGTGCATTAGCCCCCTTCCTCATGTCAAGGTAGGCAAGGACGGGGAGCTGTTTCCCACGGCGATTCCGCCAGTTGTGTATCGTGTCACTTGCCTGTTCAGGCAGACAGCAAAAAGGGTGGCGTACCTCAACCTGAATTTCGGATGGAATCGGCCTTCTCTAACCAACAGTAATTTCATAGAGCCTGGCTTTGGGAGCGAGGGTGGGTAGGGAGGGCTGGCGAGGGAGGTAGCGGGGCCGCTCTGTTTCCAGTCTATCGTGTGGAAGGGAAATAAATGGTCGGGCAGCGTGGATGTGGTACGTGTTTTATGTCGAGTGTATATTATCGTTGTTCGTAAAAAATGGTGCATGCAATTGCACGCCCGACACGCAAGCCACCTGCTTGTATTTATTTTTCTTCTCCCAACACCGTCACACGTTCCCACACCACGTTTTTTCAAGCCGGGCACCATGCAACGTGCTTCGGAACTGGCGGGCTTTCTGTCTACTCTCTGATGTGCCTTTGGGACCCTGCTAGTCCACAGGTAATTGTTTGATGCTGAGGCGAGGGGTGTTGTGATCATTGTTTTTCTGCATTGGGGGCTGTCGAACTTTGTGTTTGCTGTTCGCAGCTTCGGGCCAATCCCTGTTACCTTGTTTCCCCGCTTGGTGCACGCGTGCGGTACCTGCAGGTAGTTACTCGCACAAAAGAACTTAGAGGAAAACCTTCTACCTCTCGAGTTATCTTACAAATCTTTTCTTTTCCTTCCCAGACAGTGGTCGTAGGTTCTTCCTAATTAGCCTCGTGATTATCCCCGGTTGTGAGGTCGCAGTAAGAAGGCTAACCCTACCCTAACCACTAGTCCTAATTTTGGCGATGTCCCCTGTCTTTGGCATTGAGATGGTCGTTCGCGCGCGTTGATTTCGATCCCCAAGTGGGTGCCGCTTTTGATTCCACAACTGAACCAATCGTTGCCACCCAAACCTTAGTAGGCCTTACGCACTACCGGTTTTCTCTACAGCTTTTTCTTACATCTCTTCAGTTTTTTACAAGGTTATGGCCGAATGGAGCGTCGTCTTTCCTTCTTTCAATGTGTTCATACTTCCCCTTGACAAAGAGTTCTCCCGGCGTTGGAGCTGTCCTGCGACCGACAACCGCTGCCGCTTCATCAAATGATGAAATCGTTGGATTTCACAACACTGATGAGAATTCAGGGATTCGTTTGATCGTTTGGGTTTTTTCCCCACGACCGCAATCCGGTGTGTTTTCTCCCTTCATCCAAACCATCACTTCTATTCGCACTCTAGCTTTGTGCACAGTTCCAACACAGTGGCCATTAATGCGGAAAATATTTGTACACGTAAGAAAATCGCTGCAAACATTATCTTAATGGAAATTCTCTGTCTGCATGCGTTTTCAGATGATGTTATTACTTTAAGGGCTGCCATATTTTTAATACGATGATTGCATTTTATCATAAAGACGGAACTTTTTTCCATTTCCTCCTTCCGTGTTTTATTTCTGCGGTGCGTGATGCCTCTAATTGGCAGTCCACTTGTCTAACTTCCTGTACCAGCGCACCTACCTATAGCATGACACAAGGTGCTCATGGTGTATACCTGTGTCTGTGTTAATCCAGTCGTCTCCTACTTACTTATTTAATTCGCAGTCTGTTCTACACGTATTAATGCTACATGCTGAAGAAGGTAGGTTATCTGAAAAAAAACCAGTAAACAAACTTCCGTTAGCAGCAACATTAAAGTGTAGACAGGCAATAGGAATTAACTTCCGACATCAAGCACCATGCACCTGTGGCAACTCTACGCATTATCGTTTGCTTTATCTTTGAAACCCTCATTTTACATGGTCTCTTTCTCAGCGTTCTCTCCAGAAGCGGCGGTATGGCAATCCTTGACCAGAAGCACGGGCCCCCACATCAGGGCCTGGCTTTTGCTGAAGGTAGGACAGCAGTTTCGGGTGCTGACGCTTCGAAAAAGCCCGGTTTTGCTGGAGGCAGAGCAGCGAGGTTCTCAATAATGTGTTTGGCCAAGCTGTAGTTTTACCATAATAGAATGCTTCAGGCAATAGGGTGTTGCGGGTTCCGGTATGATTCATTAACCAGTCACCCGAACCTCCTACTTCCCCTTTGATGTCTAGCGGATGAATTATGGAGCACCGGATTATTCCTCGATTTTGTAATGTAGGGCTGACGTGTTATTGGGCTGCTGCGGCAGCACTCCTGGCCATTAGTGCGCAGTTGTTACTCCGCCATGCTATCCTCGTCCTCTCAAATGGGCGTGTGGAACATGATTCGTGTCAAATCATCAGTGATACGACAGTAAGCAGGCAGCTTCTTTGCCAGGTGTCACTTTGCACTTACTTGAACTTTTTATGTATGAGGGATGTGATAACATACTGATGCCTGCTTGATGTACACACCAAATTGCTTTTCCAGACACTTGCTTTGAGAGCAATTTATGGTGTGTGTGAGGAGAAAAAAAGCTCTTGGACAAGTTCTTCCAATTTCTTTAAGTTGCCAGATGTTTTATGTTGTGCTCATCAAAGGCGCAGGGTACGCCCGAAAACACTTATAAACATCGACAGAGCTGATTATCCAAGAAAGAAAGTCAAAATGCAACACATGTGTATTTCTTCAACTCTGTATTACCTTATTCATGTTGGGGCAGACGACAAGCGTTGTGACTTAATGACAAGTTTAAGAGAATACACTTATATATTACTTAAGGCATGCGGATATCAGTCAGAAACAATTCTTAACGCTCTAGACGATTACACGGCTTGTTGTCCGTTGTCAGGAGACTGTCCGAAACATATCACTTTCATGATTTCCTGACTGCGACCTGTTAGTGTACAGCAACGTTCAGACTAGGCTAATTAGCGTCCTCGAGACTACCTGATCACTTTCTTAGTTCTTTCTCTCCCCATGTGCCAAACGACCAATGGACAGACTCCTTCTCTGCTCTTAGTCAGCCATTGGTTCCCCAACTGACTGCACACTTCACTAATTCATCCTGTCTTCTGCAGTAATCTGTTTTCCGCAATCGCTGGAAATATTTGAAGCGGCCGCTTGTTATTGCCGTCTGTTACACACATACACCCCTGATCCATTTCCTTTTCCTTCGAACTGTGTTTGAACTTTCATGTTTCCTTTCAGAATTCTCACTTGATAACACCATGACACTCTTGCATGGTACGCTATGGGGAACGACCCCTCTCTCTCGAGGCTGAAGCTTCACATTTTCACCTTCTACTTGCCCTGGGGAGCAAAGCCCGTCTGCACAACTTCATTCACTGAAGACAGCCGCTCTTTCATCGTCTTGCGACCGATGTCCGAGATCATTATCAATGTGACTGTTTTGATATAACGTGCATCAGGAGTTAAAATATACCACCACTGCCGACTGTCCCTGTCAAAATGCGCGCTTGGACAATTTTTGAGAGCGTGAGCGTAACTGTATGGCTCCTCGCGATAATTCCGGGGCGATTAAAGAGAATTAAACAGGTCGCCGCTACGGGTGGCAACACCCTGGTGAGATTGCTCAAACGGCACTAATGCTCCAATCACAAAGAACTTTACAGATACAATATCTATCTACAGAGTACAGAGGAGAAATGCTTTGCTTTGAGCTTCCTTGCACGATTAAGCGAGAATGGAACCAGACGGCTAAAAGGTTAAGGGGTGCAACTTTATATATTGCTCTGCATAGTGATTCACATTCGGTGAGGACGGCTCGCAGCCTCACAGTATTTCGGGTTCGGCAACCCATCGCTAACCGCAGTTCGGGATTGACTGGACGCTGATTACGTGTTATCTACGGTGCTGCTCTTTTTTCTGATTACGCTGTCACAATACGGGGGCGCCAGGTTCACATTCTTCGTCTCGGGACTGTTCCTTTTGTTTTTTTTTTCTTTTTTGCACGGTGCTTCTGTGCATGGGCCGTGGATATAGCCTTGTGCTTGGCTGTCGGTAAAATAATTCTCCCCTCCTTCTCTTTGCTCTCATCGCTTTCACTTTCGGTCTTTTTCTCACTATAAGACCGGTAATCATCCTTCACAGACAGCGCAAGTTATGCCCCACACGTGGCTTTGTACTTGTCAAACAGAAGATAAGGGCAAGTTTCCAATCTCTTTTCTCTTCCTTCTCCTTCCCTTTAATTGCATTAGTGTAGTATGTGTCTCAAGAATCTTAATTCAGAATGATACGTACTATATAGAACACCCTATGCAGCTGCTGTATGGTCAAAACACTATTTTTTTTCACCCCTCGTATTGGTGGGAAGCGCTTAGGTACTGGTAACAAACAAGCGAAGGCAACTCTCTCTCTCGCCGAGATAAACACGAACGCGGTGCGCGTGTCCGTGCCCCTCTTGCAAAAACAACACTAACCAAGCATCTACCGCCCCCCTCTCGGACTTCTGGCAACCTCGTGCGGTTTACTTGCTCACAAATTAGGTCACGTTACTGACCGACATGTTACGAGTGACACACGCACTCACGCGTCCTTGCATCATCATATCACCCCACCCCACCCCCCATAGCCATAACCTCGTCAGTCAGTAACTATGGACGCAAGCAGCAACATGCGCCTTACGAGGAAAACCCTGTCTCGTGTCACCGCATATGCCACCAACCATTGTCTCGCGGTGGAATTGGGAATATGTCTTTATTGGTACTTATATGCTGAGGTGAAGCTTTCAGAGTTTGTGTGAGAAACCATTATATGTCTTAAAGGTAGCGTGGTATGGTTCAAAGACGCAGTGGTGTGAGTGTGTAGCAGCAGAGAATCAAACTTCATACTAAGCCTCCGACCTTTATGCCCCGCGGTCATGCTCGATTATCGACAACTTACACCAGTCAACAAAACCTTTTAACAGCAACATATCATAAGAACTATGCACGTATTACCAGTGGCTGCGACGATTTTGATTATTATTTAATTTATTATTGTAAATGCTGTCTTCTGCCTTTTCTTTGCCTCCCAAAGGTTGATCAAGGGATGATAAATGACAGCAAGCGGGGAGCTTATTTAACGCAAGAATCTGGGCGTTGCAAACAAAATTGCCTTTGCTTAAGGATGAAAGTAATTCATCAGAACTGTTGTAACAAGCCTTGCCGAACAACTAAGGCAGATAGACAGTAATAAAGCCCAAGTGGGTCTTACATGCCTCTCGACGCCTACCTACTCTCTAATCTGGCGGCAGGCCAGGTCTCTGATCTTACTCGCTAGTGGATGTGACGGGAAGCGGGGGCACGTAAATATTCGTCGGGGAAAATTATAATGATACTGTGATAGAAGAAATTTTGAACCTATCTTGGTGTTGCGGTTATCAGGACGTGGCCGACGCTGATAGATAGAAAGAATGGTTGGGGTGATATCCGTTGACCAGCGCTCGGCGGCACAGAGCTGTAGCCGACGCTACGCCTTTGCGCTCTGTCCGGCTGATAAGATATAATACGTACGTTCCTCCGTCCGCCTCACTAAAAACCCTTAACAGGGTGGGGGGGAAAATGGAGGAATGAATAATTTGAAAGTTTGCCATCTATGGTGCACAATGATGTGAGATATGGTATCTCGATCTCTCTCTACCTTTCGCCCTTCCCTCTCCACCACCAAGTCGCAAAAGCGTATGGGGGGAGGTGGGGTGTGTTGGTAATGCCTGCCAAAATCTTATTGAGTTGAATAATAAACTGCTCTCTTTGTCGTTTTCGTGTTGTTCCCTTTGTCTACCCAACTCCGAACCTTCCTGTCTTCACAGAGGTATAACCTCCCTAAACAGGCTGGACCTCGGTCTCCCTCATAACTTCCCCGCCCCACTCCACGCTCGTCCTTCTATCGTTGTGTACAACTGACATTTTCGTGAAAGGCAAGCTGCACAAACGTAGTGAGATACTAGGGAGGGAGAAAAAGGAGAGGAACAGAGTAGGCAATGGCGCGAAGGCACGGTTATGACAGAGAACGGCGGCGGCTCAATCCTCGCCACATCTCGGCCCCAGCACCAATGCCTGAAAGCTTGGCTACTCCGCCTTAAGCGTACAATGGCGGATGCTGTGTTAGGACTGGCCCACCAACAAAGTTACAAAGCGTGCCCACACCAAACACAGATCAAGGTTATAACCCGCCGTCAGAAAACCTTGCTCTCTATTATCTTCACTCGTTATTCGCGCTATCGCAGACTGACTCTTACTTGTCCAAAGGAGGGTTTCTTCTTGCTAGTGTCCATTTTCTAGACGGTTGTGTCTTGTGCTGTGTGCACTGTGTGCGCATTGCGTAAGAAACAAACGCAAATTCACGAAACACAACCGGAACTACTTGCAACTATAATATTTGCCTGCTCAAAGTACGATTCTGCTCTACTTGTGTTGCGAAAAACTGATCATTGCTTTGGACTAGATGTGTGCACGTGCGGGGTGTGGTGGTGGGTAGGTGTCGGTTGCCGGATGCTGATCGTATGTCAGACTGTGTGGTCTCGACCCAGTGACCTGAGTTAGTCGCTGGGAAGATGGAGTAGGGGGGGGGGGCAAAGAAATAGTATCATCGTTGGCACTAGTCACATGCATAGCCAGACACATGCACTTTGCACGTCGTCAGAGCTGCAACGCAGCTTGCTGAAAGCAGCCCCGCGCCGAGAACCTGCACCAATGCATCGAGGAGGAAAAAAGATTAGGGGAACAGTTGGACATGTTAACCTTTCACACCGGGGAAGCGGCCGGTGGCGCAACGGTTAGCGCTGTAGCGCCTGTCACCATATCAGTGGAAGGTTGGCTGCCCAGAGTTGACTTTTCTCTCTCGGGCACCTGTTCTTTCTTCTGCACTGGCATCCTGTTTACCAGGGCTGGCTGCTTGCCAGTAATATGCTCGTTTCGCTGACAGCGTAAACACCAAAACTCCGCCCCGTGTCACACGGGGCTGCCAGGGTCAACGAAAGAAAGAAAAAAGTTAGAGCTGGCTGACTAGGGTGGGAATGGGTGAAATCAGGTTACGTGAGCGAAGAGCCCTGACGAGCCTGCTGAGCGCAAAGCCCGTGCATGTTGAGGTGCGGGAAGATCACTTGAGTAGACTGCGTCTTGCTTTTCGGTCGTCACTAAGCCTTAAATGCTTCATTAGCGCTGGCCCGTATCGTCGACGGAGCTGGCTCCAAACTGCCACTTGTAAGTGCTAGTGATTGTGACTCCCTGCGACTAAATAAGTCTTTTTCCAGATGACCGCTTCCGCACTAAGAAACGCCCTACATACAAGCGTGGTTTCAGCACGCTGACCACGAGCTTGCATTACGATTTTTTTTATTTTTTTTATTTTCTGTAATTAACTGCTAAAAAAACGACGCATTAGACAACAAAGCTTCCAGTTTATTGGCAATCTTGTTTTAAGCTCGCCAGAGCATATCAGCGGATCACTTCGCAAGAGTCCTAAAGCGTGTGGTTTGGCAGAACACGACAGCAGTCTATCTATACGTCCCGTGCGTGACTTTCCACCTCACGCTCATCAACCCATCGCCCCAGCCCCTAAGACCCAGCGCTCGAATCATCTCAATTACCCATGACTATCCATGTGACCCCCTATAGTCCTAGACGCCACAAATATCAACAGCCGTTACCTAAGTTCTCGTAGCCACTCTTAGGAAAAAAGTGTCAAACATCTACCAGCTGGCAGTTTCGATACCAACTATCATATAAAATGAAATCATTATCAAACTTTGTTTTGTTAAAGGAGACTGTCCAAAAGTGTTTCACCCAAATCCACAAACGTTCTATCTGAAGGAATCCACGGACGAGAAACGCTTAGGTCCGGAGTACCGACTCTGCTGTCATTGCGCAAGATGTGCATAAGCCAGCAGGGCCGTTTTCAGCTTCCCTCTCTAAGACTCGGGCTTGCCAATTAACGCAAGTCTCCAGCTCCTGCAGGTCGTGACCTGGAATCTCGCCGCGCTGCTCCTCCCGTCTACGACAAATACGTCACTGTTTACAAGTTCACGCCAAGTTCAAGCTGCGACACAGCCCGCTGCCCCAATCCATCTTCAACGATCTGATTCTACCGCCGTTACCTCCCCCCTGTCCACCGAGCCCATTTACCTTTTTTTTTATTTTTGCAAGTCCTTTATAACAACCGCCATCTGGTGAAGCACCTTCCCCCTACCCCATATCCACTCATAGGCACGTCGGTTTTTATCGGTGAAGAAGAGCAGCGATGAGAAAGACCGAAAGTGGAGACGAGCAAACAGTATGGGCACTTGCCATCCACCCTGTTATCCCATTTCTCTGTCAGAACAGACGCGGGAAGAACGAGGACGGTTAGAGGACGAAATGGAAAAGGCCAAGACAATAGGGAATGGTCCATGCTGTGTTCGCTGGGACATGGCAAGTACTTCTGTCGTCTGCAGCGACGAAACCGTCATTCTAGATGACGACGCCGTACTTCTTCGATCAAGACCCAAGATTTCAATGATCTCACGATCCGACGGGTTCCGGATGTTGGGATGGCGCTGGGACTTGCGTTGTTGCCAAAGGCGTGAGGCAGGGGTCGAGTCCGCGTTCAGCACACGTTAAGCATGAGGCCACTACGACCTCCAGCAATGGACGCGGTGGGAAGGATTTTTTTTTTTTGTAAATACAGACGGTCCTACGCGAATTATTTTGGGTTGCGACGGGGGGTAAACGGTCTATGTGACCCATCGCAAACGCTTTGTGGAGGTCGTGGCCGCGTGGTGAAAAGATCGATTCATAGCGACGCGACAGGCGATGGCGACGCGTCAACAACTCAGATCAAAAGAGCGCGTAAAGAGGGCTGTTGAGGGTGTGTTTGATAAGAAAAGAGTGAGAGAAGAGAGTAAAGGGATGCGGCTATGCATTTGTTTACTATACGAGATGGACATACAATGATTCGACGAGGCAATTTACTTCACTACCAGCCTCTGCGTTCGCTCTACAAGCTACACCACGTACAGCTGGATTCCCTGCTTGACAACCGCCGCGGTGCAGCCGCGAGCAAGGCGTTTGATGCAAGTTGCCGATTGTAACATCGCCAAAACCAGCCCTCACTGTGTACGCATCGTGGCTGACCTGAGAAGTTTTCGACCCTACTGCATCTGAACAGTACGCCATCTTCACTCACTGAACCACTGCAGTCAGAAGTGGTTGGTATGACTGTTGTAATGGAAGGAGGAAATAGGAGGGAAGGCGAACACGTCCACGGATACCCTATCCTCCATACTGCTGCAATCATAACTAAACCGCTATGCAGCCTTCACCTTCTCCCCGCACTCCGTGCATCCTGTGGCTAGTCGCTAGCGGAAGCACAGGTGTTGACCGAATGCACGGCAGCGCTGTCCCAGAAGCCCGCCCGAGCATCGGCTAGTCCCAGCGGACTGCAAGCACGCACGAGGCGCCTTGCTGACTGGCTGTGTGCTGCAGGGTCTCAGCCCACTACACCGTACGTTTGTTACAACGCGGTGCGAGGAGGGACAAGAGTTTCCACGCGTGGAAGAATCCTATCGACGGGGAGCAAGAGGTGAAGCGTTCCATTGATAGCAGCTGGGTTCGGACGGGCGTTAAACAAGCAGTGATTATCATGTGTCTGTGAAAGGACACACAGCTTGCATGCAGCACGGGCCCATCGGGCACTGTGAAAGGAAAATTCAAATACAGGCCATACACTGTTAACAATCAGTCGATTAAACCAAAACTTATTCATACCAAAATACGAACTTCACTTTATTCTAGTTGTAAATTAAGAGTACTAAAATCTTCTTAACCGACAGTTAAAAATCTTGCCAGTTTTTATTCCAGTTTGCAAAAGCATTAAACGGACACAGCTTCGCAGGAAAGAAAAGGAGTGCACTGGGAAAGGATCTTTTGTTTGTTAAAAAAAACCTCGCTATAAGTTAAGTGATACGGTCAGATTTTATTGTGGCTATTAATAGGATTAATGCATTAGCATTTTTTCTGGGCGACTCCTTCGCTAATTACACTGAAAACACCGCTCACCCCATACGAACGCGCTGAAAGTTGACGACGCAGGATAGCAACTCTCCATTCTTTGAAAAATCTCTCACAGTGAGGAGTTAAATTCACCTTCAAACGACATTTGAAAGGAACCCCATTTTATACCTTCCTTCACAAGTTTTCTACCTTCTTCCCTCCCCACTACTCCCAACCATTGGCCAATATAAAGCTTAAGTTACAGGAATAAAGTTGAGTGTGTATCACGGACAACTCTTTCCTTATGCGTCTCGATATGAGATATGGATAACTGGGAGCCCATCGTGATGTGACAAAGCAACAAGGGCGAGGGAAAAAAATATGCTCTGTCGTGACTATGGGCTCTTCTATCAATTCCTCTTACAATTGCCCTAACCCACATCAAATACATGCAAAGATGACGTAGATGGATCTCTAAACGATCGGCTGTCAAACGTACCTCATCTTTGTGCCCAGAAAGTGGAGTGCATTTGAAACGTTAAGATATAAACGCGTACACGGATTTCATAACTACTGAAAATGTTGTTAAAAACCAACAAAATAAATCCACCTAATCACCACCCACATATCACTACAACAAAAGCATGTCATCGCTGTCACTAAAGAATGAAGTAAAGAAAAGACAATATCATACCAGCTACAAGTACTGGCCGCTAACAGACGCGTTAGCTGGATGCCCGCCCAGTTGTCAGCTAAAATCATATAAAAAAGTTAGCATTTTCGATTTGCATGCCGTGTGGCGCAAATGAAATTTCTCTCAGAGTCCTCGCTGTCGGATGGCGCTAGCTCAGCTAAGAGCATGACTGAATTCTCGCCACGTTACCAAATTTCAACGCAAATAAACGGAAAAGAAAAAAAAGGAAAATTGGTGGGCTATAATAATCGCGTCGCTTGTGACTGATACTGGGCCGCAACTTATTCAGATACTTACCACCACCCCATGTCTTACAATGCCAGATGATAGCTCCTGCTAGACAACAAAGAGCGAGACAAGCTCCCTCTTAGATTTTCTACATATCCGTTTGAGGGGCAAACGCCAAGGTGGAATGTGCCCGTATTTATATTAGATGCTTGATTTGTTGTTTTGCTCTATTATATGATAGCACGTTAGCCACTGACTACAAGGATTAGCAACAAACGACACATGGCGATTTGCTTAAAGCCATTGTATTGCTTGCAAGAAAAGCCACCTAGACAATACAATGAAGCTGTTGTGAATCTCCCTGTCTCCATGTCAGACACGCAGGAAAGAGCCGAACGACTTGTCCGCCGTGTGGGTGACGCTTCATCGCGGGTGGTCTGAACATTAAGCGGCGATCACTCCCCGGTCTCAGGGTCAGCTGGGTTCAAGTCAAATATTCCTACCTCTCTACTTTCTGTTGAAAACGTAATTTTTCCCCCTCCCCTTCTCTCTTATGTTTTACATTCTCAACCCTATGTAGTGCTTTTAATTTTTTCGGCCCAGACACGCAAGAAGCCGCAGGCCCTCGACAATCCCCTAGATTTATACACTTCCCCTGCCATCTCTCTCTCTCTCTATCCATCTCAATATGGCGGCGTTCATCCGGTTCGGAATGCAATGATTGTCGTTTGGCAGTACATCTGACATATATGTGTATCATATGTAATAACCAGTGCTTTATAGTTATGTTATCGCACCAAGATATTTTTCTCTCTCTGCGTAATTTACTTGCCTACTGGGTCTCATAATATTAGACAGATACAATGTTATCGCCCGTGCCCGAATGACACGTGCCCTCCAGTTGTCAGCTCTATAGATTCAAGTTC